>NW_016912971.1:433442-442831 GCF_001483705.2 Eufriesea mexicana | reverse complement strand
GGAAAGAGGCAGAGAAAGAGATAGGAAAAAGCGAGCTGCTTCTACATCAAGCAGTGGCAGTAGGTAAGAAAATAAATATTTTTCTTATATAACTAGTAATTGTAGTTAAAACTACTCTTATAATATGTTTTTGTTATTCATGCTTTTTAGTTCCTCAGACAGCAGTTCAGGTTCTTCATCTACAAGCAGTGGGAGCAGTTCCCGATCAAGCTCTACTTCTAGCACTACCTCTACTAGTTCAGCAAGTTCTTCTGGAAGCTCTAGAGATAGAGGTAGAAAACGAAGTAGAAGCAAAAGTATAGATGCTTCACGTAGACATGATAATAAAGAAAAAGAAAGAGAGAAAGAAAGAGAAAGAGAAAGGGATAGAGACAGGGATAGAGATAGAGACAGAGAAAAAGATAAAAAAAAGAGTAGTAATTCTGTCATTGACAAACCTAAACCCAAAGGACGCTCTAGGTAAAAATATTGATCAAGTACATGTAGACAAATAATTTTGTTTGCAACTTTCTTTTTTATTTCATTTGATTTTGATCACCAATTCCTAGACCAACAAAAATACATATTGGACATTTAACCCGTAATGTTACTAAAGAACATATTATGGAAATTTTTTCTACATATGGCCAGATAAAAATGGTTGATTTTGCAATGGATAAGCTTCATCCAAATCAAGGTCGAGGTTTTGCCTACGTGGAATTTGAAACAGCAGATGAAGCTGAGAATGCAATGAAACATATGGATGGTGGTAAGCACAAAAATTTGAACTTTTCCTAACTTATTGTCTTTTTAACATTTACTGATAATGTCATTTAACTTATATTTCTATGATACTTGCAGGACAAATAGATGGTCAGGAAATTACTGCTGCCCCAGTATTATTACCAAAACCACGACCGCTACCGATGCGAAGGATGTCACCTTTAATGGGAAGAAGAGCACCCCCTCGATGGGGCGGTGGCGGTAGAAATACACCTCCTCGTTATCGTAGACGTTCACCACCAATTAACCGCCGTAGAAGTCCACGGCCACCAAGACGTAGACCAAGAACTCGATCGCGAAGTCCCCCAAATAATCCACGGCATCGGCACCGTCGCTATACGAGATCAAGCTCAAGCAGCTCTCGATAGCAACCTTTTTTGTACATATAAAATAAGAACTGAATTTGACCCAACTCAGTTCATCCTGGTTGGTTGTCTTAATATATTAAGCAAAACAATTTTTACCGATTCATTCGATCATATTGATAGGGAAGTGTATGCACTCAAAAATACAATACACTTGTCCACGACGATGTTCATGGCAATTCACGTCTTTGTCGTTGATTGAAGCGCCGTTCGTGATCCGCAAATTCTGCTTTTGAAATATATCAATTTCACACGTGACAAATATATTGCTATTGATTGGTACCTGAAGGCCGATGACCCCGGACAAAAAATGTACTATTAAATATTATCACATGATAGTATTAAATGTAAGACATGAAGACTTCAGAAGAAATATTATTTACTAGTAAGTATGTAAAGTATAATTTCATAAAGAAATATGAAGAATTTAAACTTGTTTGTCACATAGTGTAATGGCAGTGTCTATTTATAAACTATTGATATTTTTTTCTGAGGTCTTTATGAACTGTGAGATGTTTCAGGCTTGGTAGAAATACTAGAAACGACAGATTTGATAGAAACTATGATTATTAGACCCTTTTACAAAGAATCAATTTTAGAAAAAACCTATTCACACAAAATCCTCTTTTATACTTCGCGATATCTACAAGAACAGAATCATTGCATCACATTGCAACCTTGTATCGATGAAAAATATCTACAATTTTTAAATTGCATATGGTCGTTAATTATATAATAATATACATTTTTATGATCACTTTACAGTATAAACGAAACGGTTTAAAGAGCCTGATAACTTGACAGAAGTAAGTATCTTTTTGGAGGCACCAGGGTTTTCGAATCTAGCCTGGTCCATGGCACGAATAGTTTATTTTTTTCTTAAGAGAGATCTTGAATTCGCTCTCTGGTAACATAACGACGTATATGGCTAATAAATTGAGAGGACGGTGAAACAAGGATACAAACAATATTTCTTTTTCAATTTCAATAGGTACAAAATCAGAAGTTGCAATATTTCTAGATAGCATTAAATGTGTTTTTGATTAAAGCACTTTGGCACGGACAAACTGCTTTTATATTCGTTTACCCACAAATCCCATGATGTCCTGACGAATGTAATTACTTTTTTGTCTTGTTTTATTGCAAATTGTATTGCAGTAAACAGATCATCCCTGCTTATAATTCACAGGATAAAAGTTTGATTTACAACGTGTGTCTGTTATTCTTACAATTACAACGAAAGATAACTGCAATGCTTTTAAATGATCTTATGTTTTATATCACAGGCACCAGAGTGCAATTCTAATTTGCATCTAAATAAAAAGAAGAGAAAGCAAGCTTGTGCTGCCAAAAGCCAAAGATACCTGTTCTATTGCCCTCTCAGTGTTTTTTTTTTTTTTGCTATTATTTCTACGGTACAAATTAATCTCTATTAAGAAAAGAAAACACAATTTTTTTTGTTATATTATATCGATTAAATTAGGGCAACTTGTTTTACGATCGTATCCGTACGTCAGTAGTAGAGATTCGTTTATACGTCGCAATAAATAAATAATTAAATAATTTTTGAGTAGTGGTAGAGATCCGTTTAAGTTTGCTCTTAACTTGGATTTCTTTTCTTACGTAGCATCGTCTCGCATTCTACAATATCTATAATATTACACACGATACTTTTTGTTTTAAACTGTACGCATAGTTATCGTAATGATTAAAGTTTATATCGCTATAAACAGTCAGATCCCCGAAAGTTGCAGAGAATCACATAAGTCATCATCATTTGTTTTCTTTCTTCCCGTGATCACATTATTTCAATAAATGCCTTGATTTATTTGTATCGATGATTCGTCCTTTAACTTTCCGTCATGTACTCAGACGGAATTCTATGTTCACGAACAAGGCATTTTTGTTAACGATCTTCTTACGAGTGCGTTTGTTTGTTATTTTTAAATGTTCTATACGTTTTTCGTTTCTTCGCACTTTCTTTGATAACTATAAATATTATATAATCTATGTACAATTTCTTTTAAATAACGCCTCTTCTTCATTAGCAAAATATCAGCACGGGGGTCTGAAAACTTTACGAAAATGCTCAGAATGCTGACCCTTTAGTGCGTTCATTTGCAGAAGCTGAGGACGTGGGGAGGATGTATCATCGAGATTGGGAAGCATCCTCCTTTTTATGTATATCCGCGTGCATTAAAGCGGGCTCTAATTGTCGCGTTGGTACCCCAGGTCCAGGTCCTGCTCTATGATGCATATGTAAATTGTTCAATGGGCCAGGGCTTGGATCCTTGCTTCTCAAAGAATTTACAGGTGGTGGTGGATACCCAGCGTAAAGTTTAGCTCTTTCCTCCTCGTCTGCTCGAAATGCAGCAGCCATCAATGGATTATAGCGTAATTGTTGTAAAGGGTCGTAACGATAATCTCTGAACGGATCCCCAGGCCAAGGGCCTCCTGGTTGACCAGTGGGCGCGGATGGCGGTGGAAAATGTTGCATCGGATGCGCACTCAAACCAGGAAGCATACTTCGTGGCATGGAATGCGGTGCAGGCATACTATGCGGATGCCTTGCGAGATATGAATGAGGATGAGGATGGTGGTATCTCGTGTCAGGCAGTGGACTCGGGCCAGGTCCTGTTGCAGATGCTGCTCCAGGGCCAGGACCTGGTGGCCTTGGAAGCATCACGACTTCGTCATCCTTACTTCGTGGTTCTTCTTTAACGCGTACTTCGCCTGCTTCTATAGGCGCCGATCCATTTCTTAAAGGTGACCGTTCCCGACCTACGACCACATGTTGCCGATTTTGATGCAGTAATCTTTCACGCTCCATTTCACGTCTTTCCATCTCTCGACGTTCCTTATCTCTCCTTTCTCTCTCTCGTTCAGCAGCTTCCTGCTGTTTCCTTTTTTCTTCCTTCTCTCGCTCCCGTCTCTCCCTTTCGCGTTGCTCTTCCCGTTCCCTCTCTTTCTCTCGTCTAATGCGCTCGCGTTCTCGCTCACGTTCGCGTTCACGTTCGCGTTCGCGCTCGCGTTCACGTTCACGTTCCCTTTCACGTTCACGTTCCTCAAGTTCTGCTCGTCTATCAATTGCAGGTGGTTCCGGCTTTAGACTCCAAGATACCGCTGTAGTTGGTGGAAACCCAGTAGAGGCTCGTTGTAATCTAAGTTCATAAAGAAATAAATAATTAATAATTTATACACTCTTTTTGCAACAAGATAAATAGGAACACACCCTCGCCATGGATCATGTACTGATCCCAGTCCGCCCAATGGTGGCATTTCCCTCGATGGAGGAAAACTAGAAAGACCAGGAAAATTCGGATTCGGTGTGCCAAATGTTGATGGGTAACGGCCAAATGGTGACATTCCTGTCCCTAAAATGGTTTTGACACAATTAAATCATTGTATTTACAATTTTTCATGTCTCGCATAGATAACTTGATAACAAATTACCTAAATGTGATGGTGTAGACAAAAAACCAACGGGATGGGGTGGAGGTGGTGCAGGATGTGCTGGTGGTATATTAGTTGGAAATGGTGGCGCCATTGGAGGTGCACCTATTCCGAGACCACTTCCTGGACCTCCTGGATAAAGATGACCTGGTGGTCTCAAGAGTTCTGTTTTAGTGTTAACAACACTTCCCGCCTTTGCTTCCGCCTGTTGCTTTTGTTGATGGTGATAAATTTCCCAAGCAATACGAACATGCATTGCATTCCATTTTCCGCTTTTCTGTAATATAAGTATATAATTATAAGATTATACTGGGAAGTTCTAATATTTATTGATTTGTATTTATTACAAAGATTACCTTTGGTGCAAATGATGTTAAATGATTGGGAGGTACAAAAGGAGTTGAAGGTGGACCGATTCCGGGGTGTAAGAGGCCGGTATTAAAGCCAGAATAACTAGAAAGGTTTAAATTTCCACGAAAAAATGGAGATTCAACACCCCCTAATTTCGGGATATCCTTGAACTAAGAATATAATTATTTATAAGTAACATAATAAATAATATGTTGTCATTCTTATAAAAATAAACGACGAAATATATTACGTACTATAGGCGATGGGAACAAAGTTGTCGCAGCCGTTGGTGGAAGCAGGGGTGTGTGTTGATGTACATGAGTGTGCTGATGTTGATGATGGTGCATCTCCGTCCTAAGATACGGGGGAGGACCCAAATTGCCAACTCCGACTCCAACGTTTCTGTCTTGGGATGCCAAGAATCTATTGTCAAGCTCTCGCCTTAACAGGTCTGCCTGACCTGCGACATGAGTCACCCCTTGTTTTGGTTAGTGTCTCATTCGTTTTGAACTTTTATTCTACCTTCTTTCTTTTTTCTCTTTCTGTTACTCGAATCCCAAACAAAATTGAAATATAGCTTATAAACTTACTTGTTTGAAAAAGTGACTCGGCAGAGAATGGATTAGGATTGGTTGTTGGTGGTGGTAATGATGGCAGTGACGTATGTGGACTGGAACTGGATACAGGAGGTGGTAATGGTGCCGCGAACATGGGCGGTGGAAACGTGTGCATGCCAAGTGGTACTGGTGGAGGAGTTGGCCTTGGAACTGATGTTGCTGTTGCTGGAGATAATTGTGAAGTTGTGCTGCTACTGTAAGTTATATAAAAAAATATTTAAAAATTGTGAAAAGTTAATAGAATATAAAAGAATTATTCGAAAGGCAATGATCTCATTCATACCCAATCCATCCTTGTGGTTTGGTATAAGCAGGTAGACTAGAATTGGCTGGAGAAGACGTGTTTGGCACACTTACAGGCGTTATACTACCTCGACTTAGGCTACTGACGTTACTGCTATAATAAGTAACATTATTATAAGATCTCTGTTATAACAAACGATGGAAATATTTATGATTTCAAAATTATACCTATAGCTATCCCTTTCTCGATTCGGACTATGTCCACGAGGTGAATTATTGTTTCTTCCAGTCAAACTACAGGCTACCATATCTCTGTGAGCAATGGTATTTGCCGTAGTAACTGTATTAGTTATTGTGGATACACATGTCGTGGTGGCAGCACTTAAAGGAGTATTATGATTTGTGGTATTATTTCCTATTGGTTGTTGTTTGCTTATGTTAGTACATGGGGAAGCTCTACTTCCTCTCTAAAAATAAAAATTATCTAGTATTAGCGTTTGATACAACTATTATAAAAATATTTATTATACATAATGTTTATCCAGCTTAAACAAATCCTCAATAAATTTGTAAAAATATGCGACTTACCACTTCTGCCCGTGAAGAAGCAGAATGGGAGGGAGATGGAACAGCAGGCGGAAGGTATGGACTGTGATTTAGAGCTGTGTATGGTGTATAAAGAGGTGGATAAGATGGTTGGGTCTGAGGATAAGCAGCCATGGGTATCGATGGTGGATAGCTAGTAGTTGTAGCTCCGTTTGATGGTGCTGCTGGGGTGACGCCTAAACTGGCTACTGCAGGACTAGTTGTGTGACTTGACGAAACGAGGGGTACATTAGGTGGATGTAATGCAGGTATTGTTGTATGAGGTTGTTGGGACAAGGAAGGAGGTGGCAGAGCAGGGGAAGCTGGCCGCTGTTGCGGAGCTATTGCACGTGGGTTTGCTGCCAATGGACTAGTCATCTGAAAGTACATTCAATCGGATGTACATTAAGTTCATAGTTGCGAAACGTTAAATAACAAACATTTACTTACAGGTGGTTGGGATATGTGAGGGGGTAGAGTAGGACTGGGAGGACTTGGCGCTGTTGGAACTGGTGCAGACGCAGGCACAGGAGGTGGTATAGGTGCCGGAGCATCCGTTGCTGGATTGGAAATTTGTCCACCTGTGTCTGGAGGTGAACCTCCTGCTCCGTTTGCTGGAGGCAAAATGTGTGGTGATGATGATGGCAATTCGTCTACAACATAGATGTTGATCTTAGATAAATGTTTATAAAACAAACGCGTGTTATTGATTCAAGTATTACATACATTTACGTGCAAGGGGTGGTGGGGTAGAAGATTCAAAGAGTATCGATTCAGCATCCGAGCCCTAAAATAAAAAACGATGTTTAACAAACGGTTACCCGTTTATAATTGTATATTTTTTTGTGACATAATTACTTACCTTATCGTCTTCTCCTTCACTATCACACTATAATGAGAAAATAAAATATAAGGTAGTTATTATAACAAACTCAGACATATAGAAATAATACTTTAAGTTCTATACTCCTGATACTTACGATATAACCTTTACCCGAACTGCAATGACTGCTAGCCTGTAAAATCAGTAAAAATTGCACAGGGATGAGAATTGATTTAAATGGTAGTATTGCATAGTATAGTCACATTGTAGTTATAACAACACTTACATCGCTGAGGTGGTCCCTGGAACTGTCTGCGTCCTGGCAATCCCTAGGTATACCAGGGCCATGCAATTGTTCAGATGCTCTACCACTATCGTCACTTGTACCTGCATCTAGGCCCTGGAAAACAATCAATGCATAATTATATAATGATTTTATTCTACACATATTTACAGTCATGAACTGAACTTTTAAGACTTACCTGGTTAATCGTAGAAGGTGTCAGTATGGAATTGTGTGTATAATGGTTGTGCTTGAAATGATTTTTGATGTGATGCTCGTTGTGTCTATTATTTTGTCCTATATCCACCTTTGGTTTTTCTTCCACTATTGATATTAATGTATGCAATTTCTTGACATTATTTTTGCCAGCTAGCTTTATTGCACTCTGTAATCATAAAAAAGATCAAATTATATTTTAGCTTGAGAAAATAAAAAAAGATTGAAAAATGAATATTATTTAACATAATTGTAAAAAAAAAAGGAAATAGATTTCTTAGTTTCGAATTTTTTAATTGTTGTTAAAAAAAATTGATAATATTTTTTCAGGAATAAAAAAAAACTAAAATATAACTAAGCAATTTAGTTTCAGTATGGACAATTTTTTTTTTTTAAATGTACGATTACATTCTAAGGGAACTAAGGATGCTGTTGCAAGAAGGTATCATGATAAACGTAATATAATCCTTACGATAACTTTTTGCAATCGCTAACTCCACGATGTAAAATAATTAAATTTCATTCCTGGCGATCATTGTACTCAATAAGCAGGAGATACTGGTATGTCCACTGGTTTCGTTTGCATTCAACACGTATAAAGTTCGAATAACCAGCAAACGATTATGTTCAACACGTATGGTAAACACGCCACGATTTCTGCCACAGATTCACACTGGTGTAAAAACAAGTTGGATGATTTATTTTTTCATCACTATAAACGTTGACGAATCGTCAAACTCGTGTAAGAAAGTGTAAGGTGAAAACTTGATGCGCGCACAGTAGAAAAAGCCGTATGAGAACGCCTTTCCGTCGGTGCCTTTAAACCGCGATGTCAGTGCACATTTCTGAACGGGTGGCGCTCTGCCCCCTCCTCCTGGCTTTTTTCTCTCGGTTTCCCCTATGTGCACCTAAATACCGTTATCGTAATAAACGCGGTTTCCGTCGTTCCTGAACGAGAGAGTATCCGTCAGACGTGCGTTCGTGATAGGCCGATTTCGTTTAAATTCGAGCTCTCTAAGAAAGACGGGCGTTTGCAAAGATGACAGTAGGATTCACAGGCAGCACCATGTCTCGTGTGCGCGATGCAGCACACGAATAGTGGGGAGAATGAAAGAGGCAGTGAGCGAGGTGATGGTGAAGGGAGTGAGGAAGAGGGGGAGACACCGAGTAGAAAGTGGGGGTTGAAAAGAGAAGAGAGGGAAATGACGAAGAAGGCAAAGAGGAAGAGCGAGGAAGAAAGAGAAGACATTGACCGAACGAGCAGCCGCGCGACAAGGCCTCCTTTGCCGTGCCAGGCCAGCTGGAAGGAACGAAGCCTGAACCCTGACTTCTCTTTCTCGGCTCCGAGTATTACTTTCCTTTTTCGATAACCGTGTATTCGCTTACGCTTTTTTCTGCTCTCTCTTTCTCTCTGTCTCTCGCTCTATCTTTCCCTCTCCTTCTTTCGCTGGTACAGTTGGCTACCAAAGAAGCGATGGGAAAAAGCCACTAGAACTCGCGGTGTAAAAAACTACCACCTAGCAAAAGCCATACTCCACCTGCGCACGTGTGCCAACTGCGAAGTGAAACCCCCTAGGACATGCACTGCGGTCAGATTACATATTCTTCACAGGTAAATTAATTAAATAAGCCTCTATCTTATGCATATACGTGCATATATATACACATTATATATGTGTATATATATAATT
>NW_016912971.1:427745-433353 GCF_001483705.2 Eufriesea mexicana | reverse complement strand
ACACACACACAAAAGATTAGAGATTAGTAATACATGTATAAGATACATAGGTATTCTTGCTTTTTATTAATTGCTAAATTTTTTATGACCTCGCACGTATATGTCAATAATTAAAAAAATGTGCAAACATTTAATTAACCATTGTGTTATTCTGTAATAACTTTATTTAAACGACGCCATGACAAGAAAAAAAGTTGAAAATCGAAGTTTTTGAAAACTGATATAAAAACCTCAGAGAAGTAAATTTTTTAAATCTTTTTATATCCTGTCCTACAACAGAAAATGTGTATTAGGTTTAGGTTCGTATATGCATAAATAATTCTTGATTTAAAGAAGATAAAGAACTGTTTGGCAGTCCGGGAGGTGAGGTTCCTCGACACGGGACGAGTAAAGGAAGGTCGTTCCCGGACGTGCGGACGTTCCACCGGTCGGCTACTCCGCGCTTTGGCTAGCCGGCTACTAAACTCGTTCGTACAACGTTGCCACGTCTATTCCTTCGGTGTTGACACGATCGGACTCTAATTCAGCTACTACTCACAGTTCACGTATACTCGGTCGCGACGTTAATGTGCGAACTCATATGCACATGCGATTTGACCGAGTAGATGATTTCAAATGAATTGGCTTCTATGCGTTATCTTGGTCCCTATGCCATTTCGATTTATCCATGTGATACATTTTATAAACAACGATAAAAGAAATATTTTTTGCGTGACAAATTAAAAAAATATGTTCACTATTGTAGAGTGGATAATTATATTGACACATCATGTATTCAAAATCGATGGAATTTAAACTTTGTTAATAGTAACGTACTAGTAATGTTATTCGTTTTAACTAAAACGGAAGTGACTGCATAAACTATTTGAAGTATACAAGTTGAAAGTCGAATTTTAATGACTGTATATAGTGTGAGATAAATCATTTACCAAATAAATATTAACCTGCATTTGACTTAAACATTTACGCGGGAAACGCAATTTCAAATCAGTCAAACGTATCAAGAGTTGGCCATTATATTTGACAACAATGTTTCTTTTTTGGCGGGCATCACTAGCGCCAAGATTAAGTATTCTCCGCTCTCGTTTGTAACAAGCGGATAATAACAGTCATTCGGACATCTGTTTGACGAAAATTTCGGCTGCTTGCCAGTACCAAATTGACGTGCTGAGCGTGAAACGATGCTGGCCGTCGTCCAAAAATTATTCGAAAGTAAACATGTATCATGGTAGCATTGTTTATATTCTCAGTTACCGTCTCCGCGTTTTCTTTTCGCGCCGATTTGTTAATCCCGCCGAAAGACGAGAAACTGGTGGACACTTCTCTCAAATCACTGCTACATGGAAACTATAATCTTTGCCTGGACCCTATGGCAAATATGTTGCGAAAGGAAGGGAAACATTTAAACATTCAAAAGAATCCAACGAGGTAACGCAGGCTAAATTGTAAATATTATTTACGCGAAGCGACATTAAATACCTCTCGCAATATTTTTAGGTTATGTGCGACTACGAAATGGAATTTTGCGAACGCAACGATATCGATCGACGAACGGGAACTCGATTAATTCTCAGTGGATGAATATATCGCGAATGATATAGTTTAACATAAGCAACTGGCTCGTATGTTGAGTGGAATGCGGAGACGGAAAGGTACAGTAAGTATTTGGTGTGGGTGTCCATGTTTTGTCTAGTTAGTTCGTACCAGTCGATAAAGTGAATTTACTTCTGCGAAAACAGGACACAGCAGAAAGAGGGCGGTGGACGGTGTTGAAGAGAAAAAAAAAAAGAGAGAAGGAACCAGTGGCAGTAAAAAGATTTACAGTGGTGTAAATACAGCGGTAAAGCGGCTATCGTTCGGTCACGCTGCAAGATTATTTTCAGACGTAAATATTTCTCGCCAATTTACATAGTTCCCCTCTTTTCCGTTCGGCGGACACGTTCCACGCGTAGCTTTCGAAGGTACGCGTAATTCAGATGATTTGGGAATAAGTGCCGCCATTATCCCGGCGTGCAACGTTTATTGCGGTTAATATTATCCGTAATCGCTTCCGCATAAAAATAATTGTAGTTTAGCCGGACGAAAAAAATGGGAGGAAGAAAAGGATAAAAATACGGAAATAACTGATATTACTATTTTCTTTATCAGTTCACTATGATAAAGCAGTCGCCAATTTGAAATCGTCTTAATTTTCCTTCCCCAATACCGTTAATAGGCGAATGGATGACTGCTTTTACGAAGCGTTTCCGCTTTCTCTTATTTCTGCTTTTTGCGTTTCGGATTTTGCATCATGCACCTAACTGCCTCTCCTCTTTTTCTCTTTCGTTTCTTTTCCAAATTTCATTCGATAAACTTATCACGACTCGACGGGGATGTAGGACAAGCAAGCTGTAAGTCAAACAACCATATAATCGCGTCCACTCAATCATACGTTTTTCTTTCCTTTTCTCGAAGTATGAAATTGCAGATATTGATTACGTTTCACGTTGAGGTTTTTAATTCAATTCCAGCGCGATCAACAAAACCGATTAATCCGAGACACAGCGAGGGATCTGAAAGTAAAGTATTCGCCTTCCTTCGTGTTCAAATTATAACGAGAGGAACTGGGTCAACTCGCCGTGCAGGTGCACGACCGTGTTTCGTCCATCATCGATGCACATCCCTTTTGTCGTTTTCCGTATCGATTCGCGAGCGCACACGAACCTCTTATAACTTTTTGCTTTCTTCATTTCGTCTGTGCAGCAAGGAAACATTTACGTGAAAGGAATAACTGCCATAAATATCATAATAATCGTAACAAATGTACGAGAGGAAAAGGAAGGGGAAGGAAATAGGGAATGCAGTAATTTACAAAGGTAAGACAAATAACGAACAGAGAGATAAGAATAATGGGAAATATTTTGATTCAGTGTTTCATGTTGCAGGTCTGCGAATAGTGAATTTTACACTGGTTAACGAGCAATTTAAACCGCTTGGAAATTAATCTATCCGGCATGTATTTGAAAATGAACCAAGCTAATCGAACGAGATAAAAATGTAATGCAAATCTTCACGCTGCACCGGGCAACGTTTTATTTAATTAAGGGCATTATCGTTCGGCCGTGTCTCGTATTGATGTTTAAATCTACCAAAAAGCAGCGCAGACGTGTGAAGCACCTACATACAGGATACGTGATAGGTGGCCGAGTATTTTCCTGTTTATTATTAAAATATTCCGCCTCGTTACGTGACGGTTGATACCGGATCGTGGTGTATCCTGTAATTCAGTATGCGATAGAAATTATATTCCTCGCTAATCGAATGAATTACATATTGCCTTCGAGTGTTTCATTAATTACCGTAAATCGAGCGACGTAAAATAGTCTGAAGTACATTCACGATCCAATGAAATTCTGTATCCCCTTACGCCATCTTTTTACCACCGGGCATTAAAATCAATCTCTGCCCTGGTTCGATCATAAATCGTGTATCGATTTTCGTAGTCGTAATTCGATCAAAGATTCCTGTTTACCCTCGACGATATGCACGCTGATTCGATTAAAACGAGCGAGCCGCGTAAATCATGAGCGCAACGTTCCCGGCACACAGGGAAATGGAAGAAAAGTGGAAAAAAGGGGAAAAAATGAAAGGAGAAAAAAAGGAACTACGTCAAGTGGATAAAATTCGTCGCGTCCACGCTGTACAGGCTGATGCACACACGTGAAACAATTGTTTCGTGCAGTGTCAAGGTAACGACGGTCCCGTTGCACAGTTATAAATGCAAAAAGGAAAAAAGGGAGAAAAAAGGAAAAAATTGCGCGAGCACGAGACAACAAAAAAAGCAAGGAAAAGAGAGGAAGAGGGACGCACAATTGGCCCGGGGTGGAAAAGGAAAGAAAAATGGGTCGCTAGTCAGTTTCGCTCGGTTGATATCTGTCTGTCGCGCACGCGACCATCGAAACTCGCCCGTCGATTTTCACCACTGGTGAATATATCCGTGAGAAGAGGGGTAGTCCGAGCATTACCGGTTGAACTCTCTGTTGACGGATCACGTGGCAGAATTCAGGCATCTCCGTTGGCACCGGCAGCCGAGCTGATTTATTGAGTGGCGTGGCGTTGCTGACCTCACTCTGGCTACGGCTAACGACACTAAGAGAGCTCTCGGTAATCTGCCGAATGCCAACGATATCAGCCCAAGTCGAAATCATATGCCTCGTGCAACGAATTTAGCTCATTCAGTCACAAAATTTCTCTTTCTAGCTTTTTCCATCTCCCATTTTCATCTTGTCTTTTCACTTTTCAGCTATGGCGCAACACTGTGGCTTTCGTTACGTTGGCGGATCATCGCGGTACCTATACCCGGTTGAAAGTGAGCAGAACGTTTGGTCCACTCGAACAGGTGACTCTTCCGCTATTTTGGATACTTTGATCAACGACCGAACACATGCGCCACTTAAACCAGTTCCCAATGCCAGATTATTTTTCCAGGGATCATCAAGGTGTGCAATAGCATATGACAAGTGATTCGCTATAAATCTACATTCGCAGAGCAACATTAAGGCCACGCGCGATGTGTCAAGCATTATTTGCAAGTGATCCTTATAGTAGCCAGTTACGCTAACTGGCTCTAGCCAAAGGATTATTGGAGCACAAAAATGAGCTATAAATCGGAAATAAGGTCAAGCAGTTCACATATTACGTTGCGGACTGCACGATACAGCGAGCTAGACAGAAAAGAGCATTCTGAATCCGGTGACATAGTAACACGGTCGACGTATCGTTTCCCTATCTCGGATACAAGAACGGCTGATTACGTATCAGGTGATCAACACACGGGTAATCACTGTTTCGCGTATGTATATACATAATATATAACTTATTACTTTTGATCACGTACTTAATCGACGAATCTTGATAGGATCCACTATCGCTGAAGGAAGAAACGAAAAAACGAAGAAACGAAGCTACGAAACGAGGAGGCAAAGTGGAATTCCTTGTCGCGAATTTCGCTGGCTCGTCATACCGTAAATAACGAGATCATCACGAAATCAACGCGACCGATGAACTTGTTTCATTGTAACCGAACACCCTATACAGAGAGTCGCATACACGCACATGCGTATACCGTGTGTACAATTGCGCTCTCGTGTGAAAAGACTATTCTTACATAACGAGCTCAGCGAGCTCGACGTGACACTGACCTCACTCTAAATCCATAAGTGGTCGTTAATTATCGAGTGGCAACGATTTCAACGATTTCACTGATGGAGGGTGAGCCAAGCCGAAGAAGGGTGAGAGGGTGGGCGGGGAAGAGCCAATACACAGAGTGGCCTGCTAATCAGTCCGTTCCGATATCGCAATATGTGGGATACGCTCGGTTGATTCTGAACACGACGAGTTTACCCTAACGTAATTAATGTCCGTCGTACAATGTGACGTGCAACGACAAATTCGATCGACGTCGCTATTCATAGAAAGAGAGAGAGAACGAATGCGGGACAGAGAGTGCGAGCGAGAGAAAGAGTGCAGGTGAGAGCAAGTGAGAGACAAAGATTACTCCTGATCGTGTGTACACGGTTGACAAAGTCGACGTGGTGTGCAGCACGTTTTTAGCCGAATCAATTATAAA
>NW_016912971.1:379777-427681 GCF_001483705.2 Eufriesea mexicana | reverse complement strand
TCGTGTATTTTCAGATTCCATTCATCCATCGTGCCCCCGTCTCTCGTGAACGGCTCACTCCCCCATACCGGTCTACGTGAATTTACAACTAAATCATGCATCATACACACATGTACAGCGGGCGCGACGTGTTCGTTTTGTAATGGTTCGTAGCTAACTAATCTTTAATTGCTGGGTCGCAGACAGAGTGTGACCTGGTTGTGTGCGTTACAGCGACCTTTCGAGACGCCATTCCCGATTATAGGTTGTTCGAAATAATTAATCGATTGTTTACTTAGATTCTATCATTCAAATATCCGGCGTCTCGAGAGCTTCGACGTGTCGCTTTAAATATCAGAACGTCTAAGCAATATTCAAGTCATTCTCTTCTCATTCGATTCTTCTTCTTTTTTCAGCAAATAAAGTCTCTCTGGATTCGTTATTTTTAACATCATCTCCGAAGGATCTGCACATTTTGAGACCAGGTAAAGAAATATCTAACAGTTGAACGAAACGGGAAATATCCCATTTAAAAGCTCGGCGACCACGAGTTTTAAGAACGTCTCAAAATACTGTTTTATCTCGTTCCAGCAAACAGTGGCAGAGGATTTTGAGCGAAGCAACCGAACACGGCTGGATAGATGAGGATGGTGTACACGTTCATTTCAGAAGCGAGCCGTATCATCATCATCGCGCACGGTCGAGTGGATCATTTTTCATTTATACGCGCCGGATAATGTGTATCATTGAATATGTCACTAATTGCTCGACGGGAGGATAAACATTTTTTGCGGAGATAAATTAAACGGTCGCAGTGCCGGACAAGATAATTAAGTATTACGGTATGGTGTTACGTATGTGATAATAATCTCGCCATGTGTCGACACACTCTCTTCTTGACCCGACCCGTCGTTCTTTCTCCCTGTCCCTCTCTTGTAGCCGAAGAATGTAAGGACACGATCAGGGGAAACGACGACGACGACGACGACGGCCAGCCTCCAGCGAAGAGGGAGAAGGGAGCAAACACGTCGGATAAGAAAGAATCTGTGGTAAGGACAATCACCCGGGAGAGGTCGAACGTTCCCTGTGTTGCGAGACGACGAAAAAGTCCAAAAGGATTTCCCCGCAGCGAAACGAGGAATTCGAAAAAGAAAATCACCGACGCGTGCATTCCCGATTCAAGGGATTTTTCAAAACCTGGCTAACGCGCGTTGCACCGAACCCATGTGCTTTTGTGCTCGCGACGACGCGAGGAAGGAGCGATTTCACACGCTCAAAGTAATCCGGGGATCTCACACACGATACGGTGGTGTCTAACATTTTGGATGTTTCTCATAACGGAAGTCGAAGCTTTCTGCCTAACACGGAGAACACATTATGAAGGAGGACAGGAAGAGAAGTGACGTTTGATTAGTTGCGAAATGGCGTACAAATAAATTACCATCGCGATGAACATCGGGAACGAGGGAGCAGCAGCTGAAAGAATATCATGGAAAAGACGAGCAATCTGGCGGATATTCCATTTCGTCCCGGGGCAAAGCGTTGGTAATAGAGCATTAAAAAGGATCTGGTTTTTTTTTCCCACGGCTTTTCATAATTAGTCGTCGTCGTCGTCTGCTGGAATAGCGATGCATATCTCGCTCCCCACTAATTGTTTGACACCGAATCAACATCCTACCGTGGCGTTTACATTTCAAATCGTCTTACTCGCGGCTCTCGGGAGCAGATAACAAGGTATCTAGTAATGCGAGCACCGGGCCTGATAATTCACTTACTAGCAGGTAACGATTTCTCACATTTAATTAGCGAGGGATCGCGATTTGCCAACAGGGTGAGAAGAGTTCGGCTCTAAGCTGGCTTTTAATTAGACGTAAAGGGAAATAAAAGTAGAAAGCAAGAAAAAAGGAGGGAAAAGTATGCGAGTGTGTGCGTGAGCGTGTGTGTATCGCGTTACAGGCGGACAAGATTGATAAGCGAAGATCTGGCATTTCCTGCTAAGCGTTGCGCGCAGCTTACAGCTGTTGTGCACCGTCCAGAAGCTCAGGTTGGATCGCGAACCCGTTCAGGAACAAGAGGGACCGGTTTAAGCGGTTTACATCGCGGCTACTTTCTCCGTGACAATAACAATGCACTTTGTGCTTCGATAATGCACGAAATGGACGAGTAAATAACAAGCATGCCACGAATATCTTCTTTTTCTTTCCACGAGACGCACTGCATTACCACGGGTCAGATTTATGCAACGGATTACAATGGCCATGTGTATAAAGAAGAAAGGCGCATGTATTATTAATTTCAAGAGGAAATTTTAACGCTGTTCAATGTCTGACGCAAAGATAAGAAATAAATTGCTCGTAGGTAATTAAGCAATCACCCAATCAAACGAGGTGATTATATCGCGTATGATTATACGTTGGACAAGTATGTTGTTTCCTCCGTAAATCATTTGATTCCGAAGCTGTTATTTCCATTGGCGTATTTCCACCGATCGCAGTTGGGTAGGAATTAACGCGACCGGATCCTACGAGAAATTCCTCCAGCGTTATCGTATCTGCCGCGTAAACTAATAATAAAGCGATCAGCTGGGTAGGGTCAAGCGTATAGTAATTCTAACGGGCGCAATTACAATGCACAACGAATCATTCGTAATCGTATTTTCCGTCTCGAATCGCGCGTAGTAAGGAAAGATAACGAGTGTAAAAATTTGCATTCGTCACGTGTCGCACATCTCCTCCTTTTTTCTATTTTCCTCTCGCATTCTCTTTCCTTCGCAAATTGTGACAATTTATACCCGTGCCGTTGATACGTTTCAGCTTGCGTCGCTAATTATCTTCGTTCCGTGATTCTAATGGAGCGTGCAGACAGTACTGGGATGCACATTATTACGAAACAAACGAATGAGTAATAAACGAGTAAACGGTGAGAGCAGCCGGGCAAATGGTAAATATTAGTGATTCATGTTTACAAGCAATAACGATCCACTAAGTAACATTCCTCCGTTCCTGCTCTTTCTCTGTTTCCCAGGTAGAAAAGAAATTTACTTGGAGCAAAGGAGGGGGATACAAAAGGTTCAGGCTATTTCAAGACCCTTCCTTCGCATTGTGCGTTGTACTTCGACCGGGAATGACCGACAAACCGTCTTCGAAGTCTCTTTTCCAATCCGCCCCGGGAGCCCCTTTATGCGATAACAATACGCTTAATAACGTGAAAAATAGGCTTATATAATTCGGCAGAAATTTGTATGACGAATTCGACAAGAGAATACAATGTTGCAGCGCTATTGTTTCTACCATTCGTGCGTGACATTGGTTTAACCTGCGGCTACAAATATTTCCGCAATGATGCGGCATTTCCGGGCGAATAGCATTTTTTCCACTTAAAGGAGACCAATAAAATAATGAACCGTAATGCAGATTATGCTTCGCTAACGAAAGTTTGTGTAAGTTGACCTTACTGCTTTCCGGCCGCAACGTTCACTCGCTATTCTATATCATTTGCATCGCAAAAGATGGTAAGACCATTTTTTAATTAGCATATAAAGCGACGTGTTTTATGTATGAGTACGTATAATCTTCATGGAAGCGATCAGAATCGAGCAGCATTTGTTTAGTCGCAGATCTAGCGATCGTTTATCGGTAATTTAATAATTTCCCCTAACAGATACTACTCGTTCGAAAACAGCAATTGTGATGCCGCAATGAAAGCAATTGGAGGTCATTTACTGATATGAAAACACAACAGAGACAGTCGTTCTCTTTCCAAAATAATCTATCTATCGCAAATGCCCGGTGATTTTCGTTCGTTTCGCATTGAAAAACGGTGTTTCGCTATGTTCGCAATTTGTACGAAGGCAAGCGGCCAGAAAGCGGCAGGGATGCGTCCAGTTGTCATTGTTGCTTTTATCTATCAACGAAAATTATAGCTCGTTAACGAAGACGACCGTGTCAGCCGGTTTGATATCGCGGTGTACGGTAAAAATAACGATTAACGGTTGCGTTTGCGATAAATCATGATAAAAGGTACTTGTAGCAACGTGAAAGAGCTTTCGTTGCCTCGTAGACGTAACGTACACTATCGTGGGCTCTAGTGTTGGATCTTTTTTTGGCTCGCGCCAAGCACAGATAACGAATTCGATTTATGCTCGTTTCGATGTACGCCGATAAAGTTCTGCGTAATTAAAGCGTTCTATTTCGAAATGATCTTGATCGGTGCTCACCAGCCTTTTCCGTGGTAGTCGAACTCGTTTTCAGTTCATGCTTCGATAATTTCAATCGTACACCTTCGATATTACATACACAGCTCGAAATAATCATCTACACTGCTCAGACAAATCGCATTTTCCATCAAAATATTCTGATACCTATTTTTAGTCCTTACATGTAATATTCGTATATGTATATATATGTACATTTGGAGTCATTTCAAGTACCGTATTATACTGGATTTCTTCTCTTGGATGACACGCATGTTTTGGAACTATAAGTTCCCTATTGGATAAACCTTATCCATGCTTGTGTTTGCTCTACGCAACGATAAGATTCGCAATTGAAAATTTGTTTTCGAAAATCCCTCTCTTTTCTTTCTTTTTTCTTTTCAGAGATAAATTTCAGTTTGCCGAGCGTTGATAATCGAGAATTGGTCCTTGTACTTATTTGAACTGCTCGCAAAGTAGCACACTGCAAGATTCCAGAGAAACACTCACTGCTCAAACTAAGGAGGTGATCTAAAAAATTGAGCCAAACGTCAGATTACACATTGAACTATCTATAAACATAAAAATAAAAACAAAACAAAAAAAAAGAAAAAGAAAAAATAGAAAAAAAAGATAAAATACTTCACTAAGGTGTTTCATAACGCGAGTATCTCTCAGTGCATTTGCATCCGTGAACTTGCAATTATTTTGAGGCCTGTGCGTTGCTGTATCATGTACACGGTATCTCTTTCAGGCTGAATGCTTGTTTCACTTTCCTGAATCGATTGGAAACACGATCCTCTAATTATTTTGCACGGTACGCAGTTGTTTAACGAAAATTGCATCGTGGAAAGGCGTTAGAAGCGTCTCGCAATGTCGGATATTAAACCACATTGGGTTTCGTATTACTTCCACAAGGTCTTCTATCCTTGTGATGTAAATTTATGTCCATACTGGGAAAGGAAGCAATACGTGGCCTTACCAATGTTCTACGATATCATTATCTGCGAGTTCTTAAAAGAATTCATCGCTTTAAAACACAAGCTAGATCCTGGGGCTCCCGTTGCTCCTCCCTACACAGCCAGTAAGGCAAATTTTTGTGTTCTGCTTCAAAATATATTATTTCAAGTTCAAAATGCTTATGTAAATGATGAATAATATACGTACGGTGAGGTCTGAATAATTATCGCGGAATTTGTGAGTGAACCTTAACGCTAGAACAACCCACCTGTAATACGCATCTAGATATAGTTTACATAATTAATGGTAATTAAAGCATATATGAATTAAACAATAACCGCGTTATATTGTATAATAATAATTATATTTATAATGATACGTAATTACGTTATACGATACGTTTGTACGTGGAGTAGAAAGTAACGATACTTTTACCAAAAGCAGCTGCAAATTTCCAATAATTACGACGAGAAAAAGTCTATAAGCAGCCATTTTGACTCGTTTGGTAGTTCTAGCGTTAATACCGTTCAAAATGAAAACACTGTTAGCGTCGGTTAAAATTCGTCGTTGTTATAATATAACAGGTGAAACGGTTCTTTACGATACGCTGTTACGTATCTATATGTTTTTCTCCAACAGGAAAAATAAGCAACGTAGAGCGCAGCTAAAACGTTCATAAATTAATCTCGTCGAATCAACGCAGCAAAGTTAAACGCTCAACCCTTTAATTGCACGAGTTGGCAATTTGCTCTAATTGGTTTTTATTACTCTTTTCGAGCAATATTTTTTGACTCGCCGAACAATATTGGCCCGCCTGTAACGCGCTGGATGGGGCGGGGAATAATGAAAATTAAAAAAAAATCTCTCGAGCTTTGATATCGGCATGGAAAATCTTGCCTGCGCATTTCAATACGCTTTTTTACGGTGTGGAGAAAAGTTTTCGTGTAACCGTATTAAGAAAGGTGATCCTCCGTCTTTCGACTATATGCAACACGCGCACGAACGCGCGCGCACAGCCGGTATGGTGAAAAGAACAGTTGTTGGCCGAGCGAAGCGCACTGAATGGAAGCTATAAACCGAGCAAAAAGGCGCAAACGAACAAACTACAAATTGCTCCAGCGGCCAGCCTCTTAAACGTCGCTGGTGTGTAAACAAAAATAATCCCATAATTATTTACAGGAAGGAAAAGGAAAAAAAGAGGTTAGAAAAGCTCGTGGAATTAAGAACGTGTAAACGCATTAATAACATGTATCGTATCTTGTGTAGCATACAGTATAAAAACATCGCTTGCCACGAGCGAGGCAAAAGGGAGGAGGGAGAAGAAGAAAAAAAAATGAAAACGGCACTGCGCGCGATGGGTCGAGCGAGGTTTGCGTAGGTCTGCACGCGCGCACGCAAGAAACATGACGATCCATCAGCGAATAACATTACTGGTGAATCTGTGACACAGGTGAGACGTGAGCATAGGCAGCGACTAATACACGTCCGAATAAACGGCGTTAATATTTGATAGATAGAAGCTAGCTTTTGGAGGTTAATAAATATAAGATGGCGTTGAAAATAAATATGAGAATAGTGGAAACTCTAGGGGAATAATGAAAGAAAGAGATGGGTAGATAGAAAGAAGAGAGAGAAAGGGAAAATGTTGTTTCGCTCACCTCGAGTTCTTCGTAGGTGCGGAAGGCAAGTATGGCAAAACCGTCGATAATGTCCTCTTCGAAGGGAGGCTCCTTCTGGTTGGCAGCCGCGAGGGAAGACTTCTTACGAGGCCTCGGGGGTCGCGGTGGCCTGGGCGGTCGCGGTGGCCTGGGCGGTCGCGAATGGCTGTCACGAGGATGACCGGTCCTGGCGAGTCCGAGGCCAAGACCGGCGGCGGGGTCCTCGTCCTCGCCGCTGTGGCTGTCCTCCTCGTCGTTCGGTCGTTGCCTCGTCTGTTGCTGCTGCTGTTGTTGCTGTTGCTGCTGCTGCTTCGCGGTGGCCAAACTCTCCCTTTGCGCCAACATACGCTGGGCTCGTTCTCGTCTCCGATTTCTCTGGTTCCGTTGTTTCGCCTCGATCTCCATCTCGAGGCAGACGTCCTGTTCCCGTACGAGGGGCCGTTGTCGTGCCTCGCTACGAGCTGGTCGTCACCACCTCACGATCGAGGTGCCCTCAACGATTCAGCTTCCTCGATTGCACAGAAGAAGCCGTGAGAAAAGTGGAGACGATCCGGGAACGACCACGATAAACGCGAAAACGACGTGAACGATGACAAGCGTTGTATCGTGGTGTCGTCGAGCATTCTACTACGGTCGTCTTTAATGCTTCTTTACCGTGAGAGGAAGAGAAAATCAGGAGACACAGACAGAGAATGAGAGAAAAAGAGAGAGAGACAGAGAGAGAGAGAGAGAAGGAGAGGAGGATGGTGGAATGGAAAAACAGAGAAAACGAGAATAAGTGAATAAGAGAGACAGATGGAGCGAGGGAGAAAGAGGGGCCAAGGGGAACGAACAGGAGGTGGAGAGAGAGCGAGTAAGAGAGCACACACTGCCTTCGGATACACACTCTCACAAGACAGGACGTTTACCGACGGGACACACGCATCTATAACACTAGGCTCGATTCCCTGTCTTCTTGTATTCCAGGAATCAGTGAGTTCTATAGAATGGAGTTAACGAGAATTTTCGTTGGAAAAGACGTTCAGGCGGTCATACGGTGTCACATCGATCGCGCTGCCGAGGAAGAGGAGAGAGTCCGGTGCGTGGCGAGGAGGCACGCGAAACACGCACGCACAGGGCGGACAGACGGAGAGCGACACACGGAGAGAAACAGAGAGACACTGGGCACAAACGGCACTATCATCAGCGAACACACTGTGCGCAATTAAACACGAATCACAGGCATGCTTGAACAGCTCCAATAGTATTCCAATGTATCGACCATTCGAGTCGTTTCTTTTTCGCCATGATCACGATCATCATCATCATCTTTCTTCTTTTCTTTCTCCTCTTCCTCCACGTCGTCGTCGACGACGTCCACCACCAGCACCAGTAACACTGCCGGCTTTCGCGAGCTGTCTTGTCGTGCTCGTCCCGAGAAAATGCTCGTTTCAATGATAAACTGGCACGTATTATCGTTGCTCGACAGTGCCTCCACGAGTTGCCGTGGCTAGATGCACCCTGCGAGGGCACGAAGTACACCGATTGTTTGGAATGGCGGATCGAACGGGCACGCACGGTTGCCGCATCGTGTGGTAAAAATGGCCGCGACCTGCCCACACCGTGCTCGCGGTCTCGCACCTCTCTAACGTCGTCGTCACGGGACGATGACGCGTATCCCGCACTGCCACCGATACATCTTCGATTCGCAGCCACGGACACGAGCTAGGAAACCGACCAACCTAGCACACGCCCCGAATTACGCGTGTACGACGCGATCTCTCCTCTATGCGCTGCTGCTGTTCTTGCTGCTGCTAGCACGGCTATGCATTTCTGTCATCCGTCTATCTCTGTTTCTTTTCCTCTCTCCCTCCTTTCCTCTTTCTCGCTTCCTCCTCTACCACCTTCTGCTCGCTCTGTCTCTTTTCTACTCTAATCACTATTTCTCTCTGAATACAACGACCGAGAACATGGCGTACCTATGCTTCAAAGACGGACATACGAACAGAGATACGCTCGATGTGTTCTGTTGCCTGGGGTCGTGCCTCTTACACCATTATATTCCCCTCTCTTTGGCTTCTTTGTTCTAGTTACTTTTATTTTGTCACTAGACCACGGTTCACAGCACCACCTAGATGAATTGAAGATGATCCTTTATCTGTTAGTGTAGGTATTGGCCGTCAGTTGGAGCCACATGCTGCGTGTCGTTTTCATTGGCGGGTAAGGGAATCGATACCAAAAAATTAAATACGAAACGTGGTGATTTAAACGTACTTGATCTATCAAATTTTCGAGAAAGCAGTGGCCATACAGCACGGTAGTATCGTAGAAACTTATCCCAGCAAGTATGTGATTATAAAAATAATGATCAGCAATTTACCTCTATTTTCTTCCAGAGGTAAAAAGTCGATGACAATATAATCTTTAACAACGAAGAAATTAGAACGCTTATTATCGATCTTTGACCATTCGATACTCGCTTTCACGCGATTTCTGTCGATGGATAATTGCATTAACATCACACCAAGAAAAGGCGGTTTGCTCATATTCTTTCTTCGAATTTCACTATTTCGCAGTGTTATATTAGAAATCCGGTAAACAATTTATCTAATTTAACCTATAATTTTATTGATTTTTTGCTCCTATACGATCTCCATCGATGAATACAATTTTCAGTTTATAATGATATCATAACTCTCTTTCAACGAAGGAAACTGCAGAAATTACCGTTCGTGGAAAAAGTCAACTCTGGATCGACGCATTAGGCCGCACCTGCAAAGGCGCGCCTCTTTTGAACCAGTTCACGGGACCAATTACGCCCGCTGAACAAACTTGTCTCGTCGTATCATGCTGTTGATTTTGTTCAGCCGCTTTTGGCGATGGCCACGTTTCCAAATCCATATAGGTAAGCTTGCCCTGGCTCGCAACTGACGTGGGCCGTCTTCTTGCTTACCTACATACATGAAACATACATACAGCGTCTTCCATACGGCTCGTCCTCCCGGAAGAATAATTCGAGGTCGATCAGGTGGATTTTCATACTATCATGGTTCTGTTTCAGACTTCCAGTTGGCGACTTATTTAGCGTGTCGTACAAAGTCAATGTATTATGTTTATATGGTTGATGCCTGATTAATTGCAATACCACTTGACACGTTGTTACTCTTCTATCGTTCGAGCAATTTCTGCTATTGACATTGGCATGATTACTCGATACGATCGTAATACCAGAGACCAATGACGCGTGCTTCTCTCCAAGGATACTACGATTGCATGCTGTATATAGAGAACGAGATTAGCGCCAAGGAAAACCAGGATAATGAAATTACGCGCGGAGAGAAGGCACTCAAGAAGTTTTACTACAAGATCATTCATTGGTTTCTGAGATTTTCTTAGAAACGATAATGATATCGCAAACACTAGGGTAGGGTCTTAATTGACCTTCTTTGCGTTTTTAATCGCTATAAATAAGGTGTTTTATCTTCGAATTAATTTCTATTTAAAGCATTTGTAACTTTCATGAAGTAACTTAATTATTGCTGCAAGTGAATTCATTAGCTTGGATAACGTTATTGAATCTTAAACACATATATTATTCCATAATTAAGCGATAAAAACGATTGTAGCATTTCTGAGAAGTTATTTAAGTCATTTATTTCTTATTGTAATCTCGTGGTACTTTACGTAAGCGAAATGCAAAATTCTCTGAACGCGAGGTACTTTTAAACTACGTAGCCGTGCCAATAGTACCTATTACAGTTTCACTGTTGAGTGTAAACAGAGCGCATCGATGTAGTATTGAGTCATGGAATAACGGTCGACAGCAACGTTAACGATAATTATAAAAGCGACACTCTTCTAACTATTCTACGATGTGGAAAGTGTTACCTAATTCCTTGAAGAAGAATCAATTAACATTTGCACATTTCTAGGATATGTTAATGTCGTTCTTTTTTTTTTTCTGCTCTTTTCTTAAACAACCTTTTTTGGTACCGGACGAAACAGGCGTGAGCACAGATATTAAGATACGATATTTTGATTATGTTCACGGATGATTCACTTCACACGCACGCGATATAAGGTATTCACTTGGAACGTTGCATTTGCATATTAACCCTCAGCGCTAAGAATAGACTTCTGAAAATGTATTCGTCGCTTCTGTCCAGATATATTTTTCGATAACCCATTTAAGAATGTCCATATGAAACGTGACTCGATGTAAATTATCTACCTAATTTATTAATCTTAATCGACGATAGATTTCGAACGTCAAACGCACGTGATTTGCCTACATGTACTCGTTTAATGGATAATTAGGCGAAAAGATTGCTTCAGAGAATTCATATTTGAATCGCCAGCTCGTGCCTATATTTCAATTAAAATCGCATGAAAAACATTCTGTTTAGTACTTAATACTTGTGTTACATATTAATGTTCTATACACTGATTGTCCCATTAATATTTATATTCCAGGCCAAGAGTTGAATTTAAAATTATGCCTAGCTGAAATCTGAAATGCATTCGAAGAAATTATATACATAGTTTTTTATTTTGCATTCTTGCTGTCATTTGAACGAAGATGATAGACGGCATAATTGAACTATGACAACGATGGATTTCTTAGTTTTATGAACGTCATGGAGGATCGGTTGTGACCTGCTAACCGATTTCATCGAAACACGGATGTCCTCGTCCCCCGCTGTCATGTCCCTTGCAGGTATTGTCCCTGTTTCGATCGTTGTCCTTCCCCTAACAAAGGGAACCTTTAGCCTTGCACAGTACTTACGCATTTTGCACTCTTCATTCAGCGATCAGTCTCGTCACAGAATTATTTTATTACTTGCTGGTGCAAATAGCCACACCAAGGATGTAAATAAACAAATATATTTATATCAAAGTATGGAGAAACAGATGAAAAATATAAGTACAATCTTCAGTTAAAAAGCGTCAGGTGATGAATTAATTAAGGTACGTTAATGAGATAAGAAAACAGAGTTTAACACCGCATGTTTTAATTTGCTCCTTCTCGTTATGTTACCATACTTAGCATCCTCTTCCACTTTTCCAGCGAGCCAGAATTTCTAATAGAACATCGATTCGGACAATCGGCTTACCTATAGAAGAGACTACCGGTTCCCGGTCGGATCCAGCTTGATCTCATCACAACCGATAGTTCGGGCACGCTTCGTGCCGCTCCGGCGATCTTCGTCTCCCACTGGGAGCACCCCGACCGGCGGATCCGTCAGAAAGCACTCGACGGACGGACAGTATCGTGAGCGCTGGCCACGGCAGCATGCGCGGGAATTTGGTTTGCCGCTCGTTACTTGACTTTCCATGCTGTGACATCTCGCTTGTCACTTGACGACTGGTTCGACGACTATTCAAACGACTTCCCTTTATCTTATCACGTGTGCGCATATATTTGTAATCGGAACAACGAGATATAGAAGAATTATTGCACTTGATCCATCCACGGATTTAAGAGCAGCGGTCATCGGAGTACGATAGGAATCAGGTGAATGTAAACACGACTCTTTCTTTCCTCTCTCACTTGTTGGCTCTCGCTCTTCGCTAAGTCCAGATGCATCTCATTCTTTACTGTTCTCTTTCGTTGGTTACCGCGGTTCTAAAACGCGTGTACTTTCTTAGAGAAGGCTGGCCGCTCCATCGAATCGCTTTTTCCTCGAGGATGTTACGAGACTGGCATTGTCAGCTTCTTACGTAATTTGCCGTGCACGAGCACCGATGGGAATCTTCCCAGTGCATCGGGTGTAAAGATACGTTTCTAGTCCGGGCCCTTTTTTCTTTGACCGCTTGCTCCCGATACGACATTGATTTTCCGCGATCCTGCCTACCCTTGCGTGTTAATTTGCAATTTAGTTGCTGATATTTGTAAAACGATAGTCGTACGTAATTAATAGGTCGAATTAATTTCATCGCAAGGCCTCGTCAGTGATTAATTGTTGCGGTGTATGAACACGATGCAACGTGATTTATTTTTCTTCGCATGCTCAGAAAAGCGGTCAAACATTTTCTACCTTGGAATTCTAAACTCACTGAATTATTGAATTCTCCTTTACCGTTTCACCTTTGAATCCAAGTCATCTAGAGTTAAATGAACTCGGGGTAATTTAGGTACGTCGTTTTATTAGGCAATGTCTGCTTTGTAACGTTTACACGATGCGTTCCAACGAATAATCTTCTCTTTCCAGATAAAACAGGATAAAAGAAGGATGTGCGTCGCGTATAAATTTGCCGCGCTTATCATTTTCCCTCAAAATGGCGACGTCCTTGTCGAGGTCACGTGTTCATCGCATTACACGCATACCGCCCACGAGTGTCCACCTGTTCTCCGATTGCTCTATTTATCTGTCGCTTTTCGTTCTTCAGCCACGCATTTAAATCACCAGCGACCTGTTGAGCGGTGATTTAAACGCCGTCAGCGAACAATCGCGTTCTCTGCTCAATGCACAATCTGCGCAATTGAAGATTCTTGTTCGACTTATATTAGCTCTATATTATTTTCCAGTCTCATCGTGACACGGAATGATTAATCTGGGAAACTGCTAATCCAAAGTGTTCCTAATTCATCATTGACTGCAACGACGTCACGAGCAACGAGTTATTTAAAATTCTCCTTGCATCTTCGTGACGATATAAGATGCAAAAGATATTCAATAGATACTACCGAGGAGTATTTTCTTGCACGATGGAAGTCCAGAAACTTCGTTGCGTACGCCGTGACAATGGAGCAGAAAAACGTCTTCCACGATGGACAGTTTTCACTTGTTTAGCCGCACACCGTCATGACACATGCCTGACGTCACACGCATATCCAATGAGAAGAAGCCGCCGACACGGTCGTATATAGAATCGTCGTTGAAGCGTGATGTCAATACGAATCGCACCTGTTTTTCAGCTTCGTCTCGATCAGCGTCGCGGATTCGTTCGCGAGATACCCGTCTTGACTCTCTCTCTCTCTCTCTCCCTCTCTCTCTCTCTCTTTGCGGTGAGCACGTTAATTGTCACCGGTCGGAACGTCGATGTGTACCGGTTCGAAGTGGCCGACGATTATTTTCTCTGGTAGCCGTCATTTGCTCTAAGACGGCACGTTATAAGCCTAGATTCTAGGGGAGGAAAAATCCAGATACTTACGTACCTGTTCCAGCCAAGACGGGGAGAGCTCGTGCGTAATTCCAACCGCAAGGACGCAAGTGTTCAATGGCGTAGGCTAACGTTTTCGTTCAATCTTGGTCCATTAATTCGCGTGATTCCGTCGACACAGTCGTACAGGATGTTTCATTATCGATGTTTCCAACGTAGATGAAAGGACAGACGTAATTGCATTTTCGGGATACCATTTATCTGCTGCCTTTATCTGTAATATCGCCTATGAGCGAACAAATTTTGAGTCTTCTTTTTCATTCTTCTTAGCTACTGTCCGAAGCTTCCGTTCAGGTCTTAGTTTTGCAACCGATGTCTGTTTAGATGCAAGTAAATTCGCTTTGAGTCTTGGACCAAGGGGTTAAACGGTAGGACAAATACGCCACTGTGGTCGGAAACTGGTCGTACGTGGCGCACGCGTGTCTTTAACCATCTCGATATCGTATCGCAGCCCATATCGAGGTGGTCGCGACCACAGACCCGCGTGCCACTGCGGCCTTCGACTTCCATGCAGAAAGAGCGTCCTGATGAATTATTATGCCCCGCCTATACACGTACACGCGCTTGCTGAACATACGTGGTCACGATTACGCTAGAAGCGTTAAATAGGCTGCATCTTCGATGCCTCCAACCGCATCGAGATGACCCCATTGCTTCATGCATCTCGATTATCCCAGTGGTTCCCGGAATCGGCAAATTGCACGTCGTTTTTTGCTATTTAATCGTTCAGCCTTATTCCTGGATAAATCAATTTACCTTTCCACGCATACGTCCGTGTTATTTGAAGAATTCGCCATTCATGGAAGGGATCTAAATATTTATGTGTTGAATCGTTTCAGGGAAACCGGATTATCGGATTAAAAGGCGCGCTTTTATTGGAAGAATCCGTGAACCAATAATTTCACTTCCTGTCACGACGACTTCTAACAGCATCGGGATTCACCAGCAGGCATGATCGAATGATGGAGGTGATTTCAACACGCCGATACGAGGCTCGTCCACCGGCAGCGAGCCATCCACCCATTCTCGTGAGTAGATCTCTCTCGGCTTTATACCTTATAAAGGAATAAATCATTTGTTCTTGTGCTCAGAGTCAGACATACAGATATCGTTACGATCTTTTACACAGTCAGAAAAACAAGTTTAACCATGCTGATTTTTTCGCTTTTCAGATCGACCCTGAGAATTCTGTGGCTTTGGTCAAAGAAGGTAATTCCGCCAACGTCATTGTCATGCATTGTTTGTTCGTGATGCGGACGTTCGAGTCGTGATTCAAATAACTAGATACAAGATAAGAACGAAGGCGTGTCGCGCGCGAACCGAGCTCTGGCAAACATTTACCGTGCAGAGTATTAACGTCAGTAGAGTTCCTCTTATTCTTGTTCGACGTCGCGAAACGGATCACTGCAATCATCGACTTCTACTCGCACCACTTCTCTTCTTCTCCTTGCTCTTCTTCGTTCTTCCATTCTTTATCCTTCCCTTCCCTCCCCAGCCTTCCGTCCATTCGTTCAGTCAGAGAGATTGGTTTTTCGCAATAACGCCGGCATTATATAGTCTAAGACGAAAGAGTACCCGCTTCCGCTTTCAGAGGAATGGGAGACTCGCAAGAAAAAGGAAATAACCACCACCAGGCAGATCGAGACAAGAGTGAAGCGACAGGTTGTACTCGAGGATGGCGAGGTCGTGGTCGATTCAGGGCCCTTGGTCACCACGAATACTACCGAGGACGTCGAGCAACAGGAACATACCACGCAAGAAGTAGGTCTACATCACGGAATTCATTCGACAGAACCTTCGAGTTTCTATTATTTGACCGATCTTTCTTGTCAGAGACGGACAACCGGTGACCAACCGCAAGAAGTTGAATGGCCAACAGGTGGAAGGAATTCTGCTGATGGCGGTAGCATAGTTCAAAAAGAATTAAACGAGACGGTGGTGAGAAGTCGCGAGGAGATCGAGGAAACACTGGAGACAGAGGATCGTCAACAGCTGGGAGATATCTCGGACGAGGTATATCCACGCGACACACCCACACCTAAATTCCACCTGCGCGTGCCGTGATACGCCGGCGTGTATGCACGTTCTTTCTCTTTCTTGGCGCGAAAAGGTCAGCTCGCTTCTCGCCAAGGCTCATCCCACATGTACCCGTAATGGCACTCGATCTTGGGAACAAATACAATCCTCACTTTTGGGCCACTTCCTTTCCCGGTCTGGAGAAATTTTGGGCTCCGAAGTGGCTCAATACATTCAGGTTTCTGATTTGGTCAAGGCTAACTTGGGCGGAGTGTCGCACTACGAACATCGAAGGACGCCTTCGTCTCTGTTTGGTCTACTAAATTTGCGAATGATGATTTCTTTTAAAGTATGTCACACAAGCTTTCTCCTAGAGAGGAGAAATGTGTTTGAAATGCTGTTTAACGTAACTGAGAAATTTTACGGATAATGAACAAGGCAAACAGAGGTGAAAATGGTATGCAACATGACCAAGTTAAGTGTGTACACGTAGGCACTTCCTAAATAACGAATATGAAAGGATCGTTAAACGTCGAATCGCAACATTTTCGCAGGATAATACTCATTTTTATACACTTAGACTGGTTGTATCCTTTTTTTTCTCTTCACGCCATTTCCTTGACACGATCTGCGAAAGCTCTGTAAGTATCGATTACCTAACCCTGTGTATATTTGCATTTCACACCTTTGTTAAGCTTCGTCTCGCATTTGCATGCGATGGTTCGCGCCAGCATCTACGTCACTCTTCGCTAAAACGCGAATTCCTTCACGTGGTAATCGCGAAAACCGCGAATCCCTAATTTTTCCGACCACTCGTCGAGCATCCTTACCAAGCGTCTGTGAATGCTTGTCAGCGGATGATTAATGAGGCCTGAGCGGAAAGAGGCGAACGCGGAAGGAAGCGGCGGTGCATCAGGAGAAGGCATGCAACAGGTGTATCGTGTGCCCGATGGTATTTGTCACGTTGCTTATCATAAATCTGCCTGGTAACGGGCCTGACAGGCTGAACAGCACCGAGAACATCTTCCTTGTGGCTGTGAAATTTCAACGAGCATCTAAACAACTGAATACCGATAACGGCGAGGAAGGTACCACGAAAACGGGATGCATCGTTAAAGGTTGGCTTTAAAAAGAAACCTCTTCGTGGCACAGTAACATTTCAGACGAACATTGTTGCACCTCGGAAAGAGCAACAGAAGAAGATAGAATCTACTTGGTACGAAAACGCAAGATCCTCCCTAGACTCGATCGAGCGTGCAACGAGGCTTACGGGAATAGAAGAGGAAATACCTTGTTGGAGGGGACTAGCTTCTGGATTGCAAAAGCCAGGCAACAGGTATACGCGTTCGCGCATGAACGATTCAGAAACGAAGAGGTCGGATTGTTCTGGATGAAGAAGAACGAAAGGAAAGAGAGGCTGAATGCGACACGAAGTAGGGATACATACGGTGGAGAAGCAGAGAGAAAGAGAAAGGAGAAGGACGAAGGAAAGAGAAGTTGTAGAAGAAAGAGCGACGAAGAGAGAGACTCATCGAGAAGTGGAAGTCGATGATCTCTCGACTTTGCTCTCCCTTCACCGAATGGCGACGAACGAGCTGAGATGCCACGATCGCAGTCACAGCAGCTGTTCCGTGCTCAAATATCTTCGGCGTTTCTACCTGGTCGCGGGCGACATACGTTCCAGAGATTACTTTCTTCGTTCTCATCTGTTTGCCGAGCATCAGGGGACATTATGTGATCCTTCGCGGCAACAACGTTCATCCTCGTCATTGTCTTCTTCGCTGACAGAGCGCCGGTACACGGCAGCCTCTATTTCACTTCAGATATGATCCCGGTGAACCTTCGCGAAAGAGTTTTGATCGAATCGTTAAACGAATGGGACATCTTGCGTGTTACAGTGGAATGAATATTTGGTGTCTATGAAATCGACAGGATAATTAATTGTACTCCGAGTGACACAATCTGCCGGTTAATTTCGTCCGCTTATTTCCAATCATTAATGACATAAGATGGTGTTGGATGAAGACTAACGTGTCCCGATGGAAAGATCGTAAAACGAATACGATTTCACGGTAAGTGCAGGCACGTTGCACGCGCGTAAATCGCTCTAGATACTCCCCTAGATCTCTCCTAATCCGAATACTAAAAACGGAGAACGTAATTGCGAGGTGAGCCACGTGTAAAACGAACTCTCGTGTCGACGTAAGAGCATAGCCAACGATCTGATGGATAGAGTACATTCAAGGTCATATATTCGACGAACCCTCGAAATTATCAGTGGTCTTCTAATTGAAGGACGTTTACCACGAGTACCAAGCCTGAAAACTCTGCGGTATGTACAGCATTAATTAGCTAAATGACCTTTAATGACCTCGACTAATCCAGGCCATTCTGCCTTTCTTGAATCGATGGCAACCTTCAAACGTCTGAGGTATTCTTACTTGCGAACAAGTTTTTCTCATTGCGTAATATCTGCCTTTAAAATCTTTCATGTTCCATTTTAATGGCAATTACTACAGCAGGATATCCCGCATCGGTAATATTTAATCGCTACGGCTGTACACTTTGTATAGCAGCGTGTAATTGTATAACAGTGTAGCGACGTTTTGCTTTTATACCGATATCCTTCGCAACCTGATTCGCGACGATGTCTTACGTTTATTGTCACGAATGTCGAATGTCGTGACCTTCGCTGTTAGAAACACCTTTCTTTCCACTTGTTTGCGGAGGGACCGCGTGCGAGAGCCGGACGATCCGGTTTATCACGGGCGAGATTTCGGTACGCGAAGTGATTTCCAGCAGATAATAACCGACCGGACCGTCCTGACTGGTTAAACGGTGACTTGTCTGGTTTCAGGCGTACCAGAAGGCGGTAAGAAGCAACAGGGGCGATCTGAGAGTGGCCCTTGCCGAATCTTGCAAGCAGTTGGCATCCCAAACGGGTCCCAGGGTCGTCCAGCATACGACCAAGTCGAACAAGGTGATCGACACGGAGAAAACCTTGGAGAAGAAGGAGCTCAAACCCGATGGATTGATCGTTACCGAGCGGAAACGAACAGTCGAGCACGAGGAGGTTTATTTCACGTTGTATAATTATTTTGCGATCGATCGATTCCTGTTGAAATCGATTTTCGTACTCCAACTGACTTTGATCCTAGATCAAGGACGACGAGGTCCCCGATGACGGAAATGCCGTGAATGGTGACGACGCGTCGGAGAAGAAGAAGGAAAGCTCACAGAGGTTCGTTAAAAAGAGGGACGAGGACGTGGTCGATTATATCTCAGGTGGCGAGAGGATCGCCCGTGAAATGCGCTACGTCGCAGAGACGACTGAAGGAGAACGAATCGGAGATTGGACACCGTCACCTACGGCCATGCGAACCACCCGTTTCCATAAATATTCTAGTAACTTTAATCTTTTCGATTTCCTATCAGTTACCAAGGTGTCTTCGAATCGGTAGATACGATTGATTGTTATTGCAGGCTTTCCTGCGGAGAGCTTCCCGGCTAGAAAGGATGTTTTAACGAAGAAACCGCTGGATTTCGAAGAGGAAGATGAAGCAAGGAAGTTCGAAACGTCCAAGTGGTTGGAGAGCCATTTTGGTAGCGAGTCGCGTTCTTCTCATGGATCCATCGATGCTGATGACTCTCCTCTTCCAACTAGCGCTAACACCAGCTATATTAACATTACTATGAAGTCTTGCGCGCCTAAAGAGCGGGATTATCAGAATGTGAACTCGAATCGTCATCAACGACGTAGCACAGGTCGCGATTCGACATCGCCTTCGGGATATTTTCATGGGATAAGCGAATGGTCCGAGAGATATCAGGGAAAAGGTATTATAATTGACATGTACTTTCTAAGAGATTGATGATTTTGTTTAGACGTTTGTATAATGATACGATGTCATGTATAATATTTAGAGAGGCAAAATCAAGGAAGAACAAGTTCTCCGTTGCAATACGTTGAAACAGTTCACACAAACGGACACGCTCATGATCACTCAAGGAACCAAGTCGAATCAACGTACTCGAAGACTTATGAATCGGTTCTTCGTCGTGAACACCAAGAATCGTTTGATCGGCCACGTACACCATCTCCACCTGTGCGACGAAGATCGAAAGAACAGGTATTCATTCTTGCAATTCTTGTCTACTTACCAAGTGCTCCGTTGAAACACGTTGAAAGAAAGCTGCTGATTTTCAGTGGGCAACCAGGTCTGAAGAGAAGACCAGTTTAAATGATTCAATACCAGGTCGAACTTCCAGTCCAGTTCACGTGGTACAAAGAACCTGGGAAAATCGTAATCGAGACGTTCAAGAGCAAACGATCGAACGAGACAAACGAAAGAAATCTACTTCGAGATCTCGATCGACGTCACCCATGCCGGAGTCGAGCATTCGCAACAGTAAAAAATCGAACGAAGTTTCGACATCGACTCCTGTCCGTCCGGCAAAAAGTGAATATGAAAAAATAAAAGAATTGTATTTCTTGAACGTTGAGGTTTATATATATATATATCTATTTTTTTAAATATTCAAGGTTCCGGACATTCGAAATATAAAATCGGGGAGTCCTTCAGGAAACTAGTAGGAAAATTACGTTCTGCCAGTAGTGAAAGGAAAAACAAACGTGCTCACAGTAGCTCCGTTTCTCAACTAACCCAGACTGACGACAGTGGACCAACATATATGCAATACAACGTGATCGACAAGAATATTCCTCTGGTAAACGAGAGGGATGTCGAGGAAAAGCCTCCCGAGAGGCCGCCACGGTCACCTAGGAATGCTACTATGAACAATAGTTTGAATAGGGTTACAAAAGCAGTCAGGACAAGCGACCACGTGGCGCAAGAGCAATGGCAACGCAGTGAGTCGACACCACCATTGCACAGGTATTACCTTGGCGAGGATCCCTTTGGAGGAAGCATCTACGGCCGCGAAAAGGGGTATCGAGATGCGAGAAGATCTGGGAAACCACGTGGTAGAACTGTCGCTGAGACAGAGTACAGGTAACCAGGCTAAGCTAAGCTTTAAAAAAAAACCATTAAACGGCTAATCGATGCATATATGCATTAGCTCGGTCTGTTGTACAAGTAAATCGTAAAAGTAAGAGCAGCGGTATCGTATTGCCCGACTGCGAAAGAAAGGCATAATCGTATGAGCGTCGAAAGACATTCCAGTAAGCTGATACAGATTTACATAATTGAATCCGTAGAACGGTGTGCTTCGCTTCTTGTTAAATTATATATGTATATATAGATATAAACACATACGTATACGTTTACGTTTCGATGAAAGTCGGTCGCTTCGACTGCTGGGTGAAGGCTGCATGAAAGGGAGTTTGAGCATGTTTCAAAGCCGCTATGTAGTTTCGTATCGCCTCGTCAGCCATCTCGAAGAACGATTCCTCCACAATCAATTGTCGAATCGACGCGTTTCAGCGTCGCGTCCAGTTCACTTGGCAGGTTTAGCAAGTCCACCAGTCGGCTAGCCAACGATCACGAGAGAGAGGAACACTTTAGGAGCACGCAAACCTTGCCGAGGAACCTACACGCTGGAGGACAATACGCTCGATCGCAGGTCCATTCGAGACGTCAGCAGCCGGTTTGCGGTGCGATCAAGTTGGGAACGTCGCACGCCACCGTTCCATCTTCGGCGAACCACTCGCGTCAGTATGGAAGCATGATCAATATTTCCATCAAGAACACGGTCACCTCACCGAAGATGGCAGTGCAGAGTAACATCCAACCGCCGGCCAAGCCGGAACGAACTTACAAGGCCTCGTTGTCGCGTAGCAAGAGCTTCAACATCGAAGCTGATAGAAATGGTGTCGACGTACCACCCCCTAGAATACCGTACACGTCTAATTTGCAATTGAATCGATTAGACGAGACGCCTCCCTTGAAGAGTCCAGGCATTTTGGCCAGTATCAACCGTAGCAACAAAGATTTGTTGAAGGACAGCAGACACGAGTATTAGATATCCTTCACTAAGTTGTTCAATTAGGAACTTTTTAATAATTTCATAATGAACTGCTTTTTGAAATACGATTGAAGTGGAATTTATCACGCTGGTATTAATTATTACTGCAATTAGTTTAACAGTTTCTGTATAGTGTAAAGTGATATTAATATTGCCCAGATTCATTGTAAGAGATAGGCTCGTTTTGTATGAATCAATGAGAGCGTGTTTTGTTCTAACAGTTTCAGACAGGTTCTTATTACAACACAGTTCACGTGAGACATTTTCTTTCTTTTTTTTTTTTTTTTTTTTTTTTTTTTTTTTTTTTTTTTTTTTGCTCACGTATTCGATTACGATCCAAGATTACATATCAAACTGGTAGAGGGGTATGAATTAGTGATAGCAATTCAGATTTAAGAGTATCTGATTAAATATTGCGTTCAATTTTGGAATATCTTACCGCTGTATCATACTAATAGAAGATAAAATTACAATTCTCCAGAATAATTGCATTTACAGCATTTATTTTGACAAAAGTGCATATAAATTTGATTTCATTGAAATAGGTGTTAAGTAAATGGTATTAATATTGTAATCTAATGTTAGGAACTTTTTGAAAGAAATTGCTTTCTGTAAATTAAAGTTTTTAGGGGGTTGATGTTTAGTTCGATTTCTTCTTTTTGTTCGTGCCATTTCGAAATAGTTTTCGATGTTTTTTAACGGCAAGTATTAAGAGAATAGCATTTACAACGTAGAGACTAACACAGACTACGCAAACATTGTTTAATTTGTACAAAATGGAAGCCAGATAAATCGTGCCGATGTTCGCACAAATTCCTAACGTTACGACGAGGGCTGATGTAACATACCTATTCCATAAACCTAAAAAATTGTCATTAAAATATTATTAAAAACAAAAGAAATATGATGTTTTGTTTCTCAAAAGAAATAATTTTTTATAATATATGTTTTGTTGAAACACAAACCCAATACGTACTTAATATTGCAATCAAAACATAAAATATTAATCCATATACAGCATTTGGCATATATAAAAGGGATGTTTCTGGAATTATTCCAAAACCTTTTCCGTATCTGCAATAAAGTCAATTACTTACTAATCTACAAGTATTTAAAAATAGATTTAATATATTTACCAATTAATTATATTCATCTTTTTGTTTTTTTTTTCTTTTTATTAATTCACCAAATATTTTTAACATATAGATCAAAACACATTAACTGTTCTTATTAAATTACATCATCCATTATACACCATAAAACAGTGAATTCGAAATTCGATATGAGGCATGCGCAAGAATCACTAAGGCTGATTTCTATGTTGAACACCATTTAATATATAATTGTACAGAAATTACCTTTAGCACATATATTCACATTACATAAATTATATCGATTTATGAATTATCAAAGATTTGAAATTAAATAATAGAATAGATTCAATATTTTTCGCTTATTTATAATATTAAAAAGTATTTGCGTCACAACACGAATCACACTGTGCACAAGTTTTCTAGATATTCCTCTAGAAAGGTACGAGCTTTGCATCATGCATGTCTTAAAACTAAATAATGTGTACTTACTCGGAAGAAAATGCTTTGGTGCAACTAAGGTGCTCGCTTATGTCACATATTGCCTCGTACAAATCATCCTTTTCCTTTGCCTTTTCTATGTAATGTGCATAAGAAGAAAGAGTAAAACCTACGATGCATATGGTGACGATTCCGGCATTTAATTTTCGTACAGATTTCTTAATAGTAGACATGGTAATATCAGTTAATTATATGAACAATGAGTAAATTTAGACGTTGATTTGATACACTTTTTTAAGGAAAAATCACTGATGGAATTATTCACACTTGAAAATTTTCTGAACACTACGAGAAATTAATGTTCTTCGTTGAAGTAAATTATCCAAATGAGACAATCGATAATGAAGCGAATGTGAAACAAAATATAACGTGGAACATTGATTGGTGTTGATTCCACTTTGGTATACTGAACACTGAGTAAAAACTTTCTCTCCCACCACACACATGCTTATTCGATTAAATGAGTAATCTCGCGTGATTTGAAGGTCATCCATATGTATGAAATTTATCATGTTTATATAAACTTTTAATATTTATTATCTATATTCAACTTTTGGCCAAACCAGATTATTTTTAGTTAAAATTAATAAGATTGAGATTAGTTGGAATACTTTATTTTTTATGATTTGTACAATCCTTACAAGACTTTTAAATACATATGTTTTTTTTTTTTTTTCAAAGATACTGACAGTTTGAAACCTGCAGAATAAACGGATGTTTTGGAACTATGTCACGTTTTTCCATTTTTTTACATAGTTTACCTCATACATCATTTTAGAGACTTATTAATAATTGTTACTAAAACTTAGAAATTAAATTTTTTAGTTTGAAAGAAAATACTTCACATTTTACAAACGAATGGTTACAAAAAATTTAACGTGACAATATGCAAAATTTCTCTAGAATAGAATAGTATCTTATTTTTCTATATCTTAATACAAGTGCTGATTATAGAGAGTATATGGGTACACATAGGAATTTTGTCTCGAGAACAAAAATGCAGATAATAGTAAATTAGCTACATCATATACTAGTGTTACTTATAAAAAAGATAAGAAATGTAGATCATTATTAGAATATGCTATAGATATTGATAACCTCTTTATGTAGTTGGAATATTTGAATTTAATGGGACTTAGTATAGTTTTACTCCTGTGGAGCCATTGCTCTGGCTTGAGCCCTTACGCGTTTCTCATACTCCAAGCGATTTTGACTGTAGTAAAGAAAAAAGTTCATATTATAAAAAGTAATTCAAAGTCTCAATTATATAAAATAAATACAATACCAGTATATTGTATAGGCTTCTGCTTGAGCTGGATCTTTGACATTAGGTTCATTTAATAAATCTTGTATACCAAGAAGGATCTGCTTAATCGTAATAGCAGGTCTCCAATCTTTCTCTTCATCTAAGAGTGACAAACATACTGTTCCTGAAGGATAGACATTTGGATGAAATAAAGGTGGCTCAAATTTACACTTTGGTGGACTGGAAGGATAATCATCCTTGAAGATCATCCGTAATTTGTATAAGCCACCCTCCCATGGTGTCTATAAAATTGAATAATTAGATATTACTGTCCAAATAAACAATTATAACATTATACAATATAACTCACAGATTTTTTTCCTGGTATTGCACATTCCCAATTCATCAAGTTAAGGGTACCATCTTGATTTTTAACTGGTCGTGCTACGAATCCCTATAAAAAAACGTTTAAATGATATTTCAATACATATTACACCCAAAAACATTAAGATTTATTTAACATATGCACTGTATATGTCAGAATAACACACGCGTTTCGTTACGAAAGGTTAGGATTTATAACTGCTCAATTATTTTGTCACAAACAATTTTCAAACACAATAATAAACTATTGTTTATGTTAGAATTATACTATAAACAAAGATATTTATTTATGAATGAGAATTTATTTAAAAGAACAATCTAAATGTCATATAACAGATCACCAAAGTAACATGCACGTCGATTGCACTCAGAAAAAACAATATATCAAAAGGATATCTTACAAAAGGATGATCTTTCCTCCATGCTTTTCGCTCTTCGGCGAGTCTAGCAATCGCAATGCCTGACATTAATCTGCAACAAGTTTGCGTTATATTAGTGTAATGTATTTGGGCGCGAAATATAATCGAGACGTAAAGCAAACGCGAATTATGATGTTACCACGACGCTTATCAATAGCAGTCCACAACTTTGAATTCTAGGCACTTTCTGCGCCGGAATTTCATCAAATTCTCAGCCGCACAAGGGTGAAAGCGATTGTATTAGGGTGCGTGTTCAGAAAACCTATGGATTTGTAACCGTCTTTAGTGTCGTATAGATCTCAATGTGAATTCTTTTTCATAAAGACTGCATCCGTTACACTGGGACCTCTGTTGGTAAAAAAGGACACGTGCCGCAGTCAAGCCTTACAGAGCTACACCAATCAAAATACATGTACATTTGTCCAATTCAATGATTGGCTGATTAATTTTAATTATATGTGTTAATAATTATTATTAATGAATTCCTTTTTTCTGATTTATTAATGTAGAGTAATATTCATTTTTTAAATATTTCTCACATAATTTCTTAATATCACAATATAAAGGATAATAATAATTCTTGAAATCAAGTTATAAACTATTTAACTCATTTAATCGTATTTTAAAAAACTAATAAAGGAGAAGAAATTTATAATATCCGTTCAAAAAATGTCAATTCTTATTATTATTATTACTTAACTTACAATGTGTATATATAATTAAAACTACATAATTTATTTTTAAATAATTTATTTCGTTATTTTACGCTTCTCATTTTTATTATTTTGAAAGTTGTACATTTCATCTTTTATTTCAATCACAGATCAATAATGTATATATATATGTATATGTATAATGATATTTATATTTATGGATATTTACGTTGAATTAATAAATTAGTATGAATGTGAAGAAGATTATTAATTTGTTATATTCTTTACACATAGCAATTTAAATGGTAAATAATGTAACTAATTTCCTTGAATGACAAATTAATTCAATGTAAATTATATAATTTATTTTCTATTTATACAAAAATAATATTAATAAAATGTATTTCAATTATTAATTTTGTCTTCAAATAATTCAAATGATTTCATTTATATTACTACATTTCGTATCATTTCAGCTGGCACTCCATATAATTCATCGTCGAAAATAAAATAATTGCGAAACTCGACTCAAAATCTACTTGTGCTACTAGGATCACATATTAATGTTAAAGGTAGACATACGCTTTTATAGTTAAACTGAATTTTCCCTCAAAAGTTACTTCTTATATTAGGGTAGCATAAAACAAACAGAGGTCTTGTTACGCTAGGTGGCGCCTCTGTAACGGTGATGAATTGGTTGTCAAATTTCATTCTTTGTACTGGGATAACATAGCTACAACGGAGATTCCGGATGGCTAAATGCCGCTATCGCGTGAATTACTTTGTATTAAATTACAAATTTCTACTTTTACATTGAAATAGTATAATTCGAAAAGAAGCTGTTTAACACAACATTAATACCTGGAAAATTAAACTCATAATTAATTTTTATCTGAGATATTACAGTAACATTATGATAGAAATATCATTAATTTACCCGCCTATTTCAAACGAACCAAGCTTCAACGGTAAGAGATGAGAGTGATTTCATAGGCATGAGTTTACTACAGTATGTCAAGGCTAATTATCTTTTTTCCACAGGAATTGAATTTCTGTTTTAAAAAACCGTAAAATATAAATATAAAGATATAATTTAATGATATCTACATAATCCTACCAATCTGTAACTAGAATTAAATATTAGAAATTTCATGGAAATCTTTAAGGTAATTTAACAAACATTATAAAATTCATCAAATTGTCTTTTAAATATACATGTATAATATTAGAGTAAACGACTACAAATAGTTGTTTTTCCCATTCTAAAAGATCTAATTATCGCGATATGCATTAGCGCACTATGTAAATCGAATGTCTGCGTCTGCGCTCACATCTTGCAATATGTGTTCTCTTCTAGTTAAACCATCGTATCGTCTTAGTTATTCATCCGGCAGGAGAGGATCAGCTTCGATTTTCTTATTATTATCGCCAGGCCTCAGTTGACACTTGTGCACCATTCGAATATGGTCTCCTTATTTATTATTCATTCAAACGATTAATAAACTCGATATCGATGGAGAACTCGTGATCATTCTTATTAAGTTCAAACAAGTTCTTCTACACTTTTCTAATGCAAGATTCGATTTAAACAAAATTTCTTAAAATGTGGAAAATATTAAATTACATTCTTGCGTAAGTAAACTTCTTTTTGTACAACTTTCTGTTATTTTCAAAGACACTGAACAATTTTTCACGCAACTATTAAACTTGTTAAATACGTTTCAATTTTCAAAATAACGCGACAGTAACTTGATCGGTATTTGCACAAAATTCAGAATTGGTCAGGCAAATGTTGCACTGGTTAAACAAACACGAATACGACTGCAAACAAGAGGAAAATGAGTTTCCTCTTACGTGTCCTTAAGATTCCGACTCCCAGAAGCATTGTTTAAAAATCGCATTCGTACCGATCGATCGTCAGAAAATGTACGAATGGAGGAGAAATTAAGACAATGGCGATTAGATAAGTAACGGAGGATTATGGTTATTTGCTCAAAATGTTGGAGCATGGCGCATACTGAGTCCCGCGTGCTTCCGTGTTTGTAGGAGTATTAAGCTACAAGAGATTAGATAATTTTATGCCATATTTCAATAGAATATTCAAAACTTACATGGCGAAAAGATGATGGTATTGATAAACAGATTTCTTGAATTACTTCCATGAGAAACTAACAAATTGTTCATTAACGTTTACGTAATTTTGTAAAAAGTAGTAGGAAATAATTGATTAATGATTGATTCAAATAGGATAATGTTTTCCTCGATGATTTTCCTACCTTTGGGGGCGAACACGAGCGAAGAAAATTGCGATTTGCGTCAAACAAAATTAAATACCAGCATCGAGTGCGATTTCAAGGAACACGATGATCGTTTGGTTTGTTTTCACGGTCTGGAGGATAAGTGGAAGACCGGGTGATTATCGTTATCATATCCTTACTTACTAATAAGTATCTTAAATAGTTACAATATATAGAGAAAAGCATTTACGGATGGTTGTTTAGAGGTGAGAACGTGCAAACTTTAGTACTTTGCTACTGGCCTTTGACATCCTTCGATCCTCAAGATATTTTACAAGGATTTCCTTCTTTGAAAAAGCTAACAATTAAAAAGGGAAACTTAACTAAATTAACGTCGCCTTTTCCAAACGAGTCACGATTGATCGAGGTTTGATTATTTAATATTTTATGATACTCTGTTTTTTCAATTAATGTAAGAAATATCTTCTTTTCAGAAAATAGAGATAACTGAAACTACGTTAAAAGAACTTCCAAAGAATACTTTTGTCAATCTTTTAAACTTAAAGATTATTGATTTTCGAAATGATAGCTTTCCGGAAATGAATGTTGAAACTTTCAATATTCCCTCGTTACATCATATTTATCTTTCTGGTAAAAAATTAAACACTTATAAGCTTTCTCATCAAATTTAATTATCTCTACCTTAAACAATACAAATATCTTTGTAAAGGTAATCCTCTAAAATGCACGGAGGATACAAAGTGGATATTAAACGGAGAAAAAGGTTCTTTGGGTCACAAAGTCGCTGATAAAGCACATTTACGTTGTACAGTGCCATACGATGGTAGAGCACTAATTCCAGTTGTAGAAATAATCAACGTAACTAATTTCATATTATTGTTTATTCGCAGAAAGCAAAATTAATCTCTGTGAACTATCTGAACTTGTTAAATTTAATATTTTAGACGTTGAAAGAGGAATGTACAAAGACTATATGTGAATGTAAATTAGTATACGTGCTTGGTAACGGAGGGAAACATATCCAGAAGCAACTGATGGCTTTTGTTTCGGTGAATTGCAGCCATCGTGGATTAACCGAGATGCCAAGCTTCTTACCCGCAAACACAACCACCCTTCATTTGTCCGGAAATAAGGTTGCAATATTGTAAATAAAATTTAAAAAATTTGTAATATTTGAAATTTATTTGTAGTGTAAAAATAGAATTCAAATTTTAGATACGAGATTTAAGACCACTTACAACGAATCCTATATACAGAGGAGTAATAGACCTTTATCTTGATAATAATACGATTGAATCGATTGTTCAATTGGAGGGTTCTAGCTGGGTAGATCGCTTTCGAGTGCTCAGTCTTCGTGGAAACAAACTGACCGATGTTTGTATTATATTTCCGATAATCAAGTATATGTTACTGGAATATTAGTATCAAAAGATTTACATTTGACTAGACTCGTTAGATTTAATATTAATTTAAAGCGATGGCAGAAGCGATAAGTTTACTCTGTTGTTTTTCCAGCTACCTACATATGCTTTGGAAAATGTGTTACAACACAATGGAAACGCAGTAAGTTTGTATCTTGGAAAAAATCCATGGAGATGCGATTGTCTTTTTACACCAGGTTTTCAGGTAAAATTCAAAGCATCATAATGCATTTATATAACAAGAAAAAGTTTCAAATCTTTAATAAAATATTAAATTTCGATTTAATTATTTATTTCTTTTTTATCTAAATTTTTAGGATCTCCTCATTAGGTATATGAACCTAGTAAAAGATATTAATGATGTCAGATGTTCGCCTACCAATGCAGATGATAATTCTAATAAAACTGTAAGTTATTAAATCATTTTTGTTTATGTTGATTCTTAAAACAAAGCATCTAAACAATTAAAATATAATTTTTCGAAGATAAGAGATTTGAGACGCACAGAAATTTGTACTTCTCCGGACGAAGAATCTGTACTTCATCCCCTGGACATTCTAAACATTATTTTAGCAATTCTGATATTTTTAATAATTGGAAAACTGCTTTACGATTACTGGTCTTTTAAGAAAACCGGTAAACTGCCTTGGATCGTTGCTAAAATACCATAACTGAATGATCATTCGTATACGACTTCTCGGAATTTTTTGAGGAGTCTTTTAAAAAGTATCACGAGAACTTACTTTCAATCTTGTTTCTTATTTTCACAATACTGATGGTATAACTCGTCAGCAGCTGCCTTCTTAGCCACGCATTCTCTCACACCACGACCTACATTTATTTAAAAGGAAACCTAGTTATAACTCAGGAAAGAACATGGAATAAACAAAACAAAAGATTTATTTAGATTTCTAAACTAAACCTTCACTAGTATAGCCTAATGCAGAACATGTAGCAACGTAAGTCAAACCCTGATAAGTTTTTACTTTTTCCACGGAGTACGTTGGAACTGAATCTCCTTTTTCAAGGCAGAGTTCATATAATTTCCTTTGTGCTGTTTCTCTTAGATCATCCCCGCCTAAATTAATTATTTCCAACAGTCTATCGAATAAAATTATGTTCAGTAACTATAATTGTTCAATAGCTTATATATAAGTATTTTTAAATGAAAAATTAATTGTTGTGAATTAGGTTTCTATGTTACATACTCTGTCTTTGTAAGATCCGCTAGTGTATCAGGTTTTTTATCCTCCATTTGCTGATTTGCAATCATTTTCAAAATTTTCGCGGCTAAATCATTTTTGGTCGCTTCTTTGGTTAAACCTCGACATGTTGCTGTTAATTTTACGTGAAATGTACTTTAAGTAATTATTAAAATTTATAAAAAGCAAAAGTTGATTACATTTTTCTAACTATTATTTAATTTCGAAGCAAATATTGCTGCTTTTTAAAGAAGACCATGTTTGTAAAATGAAAAATCAGGTAAACTTATGAAATTATACAAAAGAATCTTCAATATATAACGTATAGAATGAATGTATCAAATATATACGCGAGACATTACCAGCAAATCCAGCGAAATTTCCACGTATTACATAGATGTTCGATTTGTGACGATGTGAACTGTCAGTCGTGTATTCATATTCGATTGGTACTTTGCAACGTTTTGCATACACCTCTAAAACACTTAATGGAGTCCGTTGAGTAACAATTTTTGACAAACTCTCGTCACCGCTACCCTTTAATTAATTTCTAGATTATTACATGTTGTAATATATTACAATAAATTGTATAACATAGTGTACATATAAGAAAACAAAGAGAATATTGTTTTTTACTTTAATTGAAACATTTAGTACGTTGTCCATAGTCGGGATTGGTGTTTGATTTTTTAAATTTCGATCAGAATCGATTTCCATGGTGGAATCACCGACTGAATCATCTGGACATGTTTCTTGACGATGTAAAATAATGCAAGATTCTTCGTTCTCTATGAAATTTTAAAACTTAAAATCTGATGTGAAGTTGTTTATTTAAAATCAAGTTGAAGATAAAATAAAATAAAAAATTACTATTTAAACTGTAATTTTCTATTTCAATTTCTTTACTATTAATACGTTTCTCAAACATATTAATTGTTTTTTTAACAGACTGTACTTCACCTAAAATAAAAATTTATTTATCTTTATAAGAGAAATAATTGTATAGTAATCACTAATACCAGTATCTTCACGCATGGCATTATCTACTATTTTCGCCCATTCCTCCAAACTATGCATCTTTTTTATTTGATCAGTATCTAAACACAAATTACGGATTAGTACGCAATTATTACAAACTGTCATTTAAATTTTATAATCAAGTAAAGAAATGCAAACTTGTTTCAATATTAAGAGAAGCAGATGCATCACTAAAATGTTTCTTTGTAGTGTAGGAAGGATTTGTTATAAAAGAATCACTTGATTGACTCCCATTATTCTGTTCTTTATTTACTGAATTTCCACTCTGACTATTCAAATTAATCTCCTCTTCGTAAATACTGCTTTCAGAAACTTGTATTTCCGCTACGTTCTTACTTACGATATCACTTTCTTCTATAATCTATATAATTCACGTATATTTCATTACAAAATTGAATCAGAATATTAGATTTCTGATACCTACGTTACTTTCCGTGGTTAGTGATCCCTTGGCAGAAATCATTACAGTTGATTCTTCCGAATCTTGTGTACAGAAAGAGGTTGATGTTTCTGAAGAAATGTGACAATTTCTTTTAAATTTTAATTTTAGATATGAAGTATAATTCATTCTGAATAAATTATTTTCTAAACGATCATAAATCTACCAATTTCTCGACATGGTGTCCGTAGTTGCTGAAGAAGATCTTCTGCGCGATCGATAACAGCCTCCATTTCGCATAAAAGCGGTGCAGCATTTGGAAATCTTTCGGTTATCATACTCCAAACAAACTCGGCATCTTCTGTGCCTTGTAGTGACTTCGGTAGTTCATGTTTTCGGCACGTGGAGTCCCGGCGTTCAGACATTCAAACATGGACTTTATTATAGCCTATTTAAAAAGTATTAAACGTCCATCCGATTGCCTGATTGATAAGTCGCATACTTTATAAAAAAAATTATATTGACTTTATTGACTGGTTGACAAGATGAACAAGAGACTGTGAAATATGCAGCAACATTTAGTTGGCTTTGATAGTGTCCGCATAAATTTATTACTTATGGGATATATACATATATATATATTTAATAGGAATGAATAAAGGAAAGAATAATTGAACAAAAACATAAAAAAATTACATGCTTTAAATAATAAAATCTCATATCTGTAAATATGTTATTCATTTGAAACTAATAATTGTTGTTCACCATAATTTGTTATATAGCTATTCCTAGTATTTGTTAATAATAAAAACTCGACAATCGATACCTATCAATATTATCGATAGTTGAAGCAAACGATACCTCTAAGTATTTGATTACTTTGTAAACAATATTTGAATACAAAATTAGAAGGAAATGGATACTCCAATGATCGAAATAACAAGAAATTAAATTAAACAGAATAGGCTTGGCGTGAAATTTTATTGATAATAAGATACCTCTTACCGCTAAATTTAATACACATCACATAATCTCCTTATCGTAATGTGATTGTTAGGAATATATACAAAAAGCCATTACAGGGAATTCCTTGATATACGGCGATACATCAAAAAATGTGTAGAATCCGTTTTAAGGTACGTATGAAGACATCTTATTTCTCTAAATGCGAGTGGTGTTTTTTCAAAGATGACAGGTGTACAATCAAAATTGTGTGAAACCAATGTACAAATTGGTTTGATTAAGTAAATCATGTACAATTATTTAATTATACTTAAGCCGATCGTTAATTACATTCATTCATTTTTGAGTTTCACTGTTACACATTTTACAAGATCTTGGAAATTTCGCTTACCCGTAAAATGATGTACATGTTAATTACAAGTAGTAATAATGTCAAAAAAGTCGACGTCTCTTAAAAACAAAGGCATGAAAAATTGGCTTCTTGAATGTATTTAATCGTAGAAAAAAGGAAACAAAAAGAAGAAAACTCCTTCTTTCCAATTCTTTTCTTCTCACGATAAAAGTCCCTTTTCTTTTTTGTTCCGTCTTTTTTAATCAACTTTCTGTTTATTACTTTCTGGCGATTTGTCACCGTTCATTGGTGAACGAGAACGGCTACGGCTTTTGCTATGTTTGCTGCCTGATCGGGACCTCGACCTGTCGCCTCTCGATCTTTCGCGACTAGATCTATCTCTGGAAGAAGATCTGGATTAAAGAGACGGCTATGGATTTGCTTTTCTTGCGCTAATTATATCGATTAAACTCACTTCGAGGGAGACTTGGCTTTGGATTTGGACTGCGACCTGGACTTTGACCTCTCAGCCTTGGACCTAGAACGAGATCTGGATTTGGACTTTGACTTAGATTTCGACTTTGAGCGGTCTCTTGATCTGCAAAATTATAGTTCAAATGAAGAGGATGCAGGAAAGTACAAGTAAAAATATAAAAACTTATTTTTTTCTTTCAAACGGATGACATATGTTTCGTGTAAATATATATTAAGCAATGAGAGGTTTTTAAAAAAAAACCAGCCCAAACACAATGCCAATGGATGGGAGTGAAAAAATATGTATAAAATATAGAATAACTACATAACATTTAGTTATTGATAATTGCGCAAGAAACAAAGCAAATAAATAAACGTTCTAAAACATTAGTCGTAGAACATAAATTGACAGAAATACAAATTTTAGACGGGATCGGATATACTTACTTGGATTTAGATCGAGTTCGGCTACGTTCAGGAGATTTGGATTTGGATTTGGATTTTGATTTGGTATGTGCCCTTGATTTGGAACGGCTGCTGCGTCGACTACGACTACGGGAGCTGCGACGACTCCTGGTACAACAAAAAGTATCATAATATGTTTAAAACATTTTACAAAATTTGTCTACTATTTAAAACCTTAACTGTCATATCAATTGCAATCGTTTTAAGTTAGTCTAGATGAATGTCCTGTTATCATGCACGACGAACTGAACATATCTAATGTATGATCAAATATTAAAAGATGTAAAATAATTTCAGATTTCAACCATGAAATATATAGCATAACTTTGAAGTGATCAAAATTAGAAGCTAATATGCTACAAATATGGTTAGTATTAAAGTAAAAAATGATGGAGACATTGCCGCCCCCCGACAGTACCTTGATCGGGATCGAGAACGACGATAATACCTTGAGCGGGAGCGGGATCGGCGACGAGATCGAGATCGTGACCGTGATCTTGATCTCGAACTTGAGGATCTTGAGCGACGACCACGTCTTTTATCTTCGATAAGTCTGATTCTACGTCCGTTTAGTTCTGTGTCATCCAACTTATCAATAGCATTCTTCAAGTCAGAGTATGTTGCAAATTCTACAACCCTGTAACATTAAAATTATATAATTAATCAAACTTTATATAAAATTTATACGATTTGTTTTAAATTATTTGTCTTACCCTTCGTTCCTGCGCTGTTTATGTGCATCTGCATATGTCACTTCGCCAGCCTGTCTCATATAATCCTTCAAATCCTGAGCACCACACAAGAATACGAATTAGTATATCATAGTGACAATGAAATATATCTTACGATTAATTATAATGAAATACGATTAATATTCACGTATGAATAAAACTAAGTTTTGTGTTCCTATACTACAAATTACGCAGAGGTTAAAATGTATCCTGTGCACTTTTGTCCACTATATTTCCTCTAACACATTATTTAGTAATCCTTCTCCTCCCGAAATATATACCAAAAAATCTATCCTTACTGAAAAAACCATGTTATGTCTCCTGTCTGTCCATAATCTTCAGTGTTGAGAATATATGTCGAAAACATGTGCTCGAATTTAGTATCTGCGATTGATGCAACCTTTCTTTTTATGCAATTCAATCTTTAAAACAAGTATAGTCATATGTTATAGCAAACACCTCCACCCTGCAGAAAAATAAGTACTGTCGAAAATATATTTTAATAATTATCTGAAATATTATTTTTATCTGAAGGAATAATCATTGAATATATTTCTGCAGAGCAGCTCACAATAAAGTTTTACCAAAATCATGATTGCATACAAAAAACTTTCTGAAGTCAACTTTTATTTGAAGCAGAAAGAAATTGTAAACTGTATGGTACGATCAAAAACTATATGGATCGTTGAAAAGATGGAACTGCATAAGGCAGAGAGAAAGACAGTTGCTCGTAAAATCAAACAATGAATAGTGGAAGATGAATGATCTTGAGTATGCTGAAAAAATGTTCGGTTTCTTTTAGAATGTCTTTCAGATTACAAAACTTATATTTCAAAGCTGACAAAAGTAAAAGTAATTTGTGTATACAGGATGAGGAACATATACTTTGTTTGCTAATATAGCTGGAAGTTGGAATTCGAAAAATCCAAAGAACATGAACCGATGCTGAAAATAAAAGCACGTTCCACCTGTTTCCTTTGAAAATAACTGGTCAGGAGGAGAAATCATTTTTCGCTATCATTCATCAAGGATCTTCCTTCTGGAAAATTTATGTTCCTCTTGATGTAATATCCTTTTCTTATTGTGCCTTCTATAATTTAGCGAGATGGTTTCTATCTATTCTTCTTGGTGATTCATCGTCCGTAACGAGAAGAAAATTTCTGTTCGGTATCCACTGTATACATTCATGGTTGAGGCTATTCTTGTATTTGTGGGAACCAGGTACGGCTTAAAGTCGTGGACTCTCTCTTGTTAGGTGCGTGCGTGTAGATAGTATCTCTTGTCATTCATCTTGAGGTTTCTTCGTAATCATCCACAACACATCAAGTTTTCAAAAAAATTTGTGTTCGATATATTTGCAAATCTTAAATATGGTCATGTTTTCGTATCTCGTGAAGTAAAACATACCGATAGGGATCAGGTCGATATACCTTAAATTTTTTAAAGGATAATCTGCAACGATGCTTGATGATTGAAATGTCTTCTTTATATGTCTCGTACACAAACCCAAAAGAGAGAAGGAAACTGAATCTAACAGAAAGATAGAAATTGCCTTGCATAAAGAAAAGTTGATTTTCTACTCTTATTCGAAAGGCACGTGAAAAGCGTTCGTTTGAAGAAAAAAAACGTAAACGCCAAGTTATTTAAAAACGTTGATTCATATGACTAACGAACATATACACAAAGTACGGGAAAATAAACCAACTTCTACGTATATCGTTACCAAACGAACGGATGCCTAATTTCGAGCACACATGATATATGTGTATATGATATATATACAATATATATCATATAAATAAACTGTTAAACTGGTCCTCTGTTTCCGGTATTGGTTTTATATTGCGTGTGCACGGCTCCAAGCTCGTTGAACGTTTTCAATAGAGATCTATATTAATATAGATAGAATATATATATACATATAAAACACCTGAACTATGGTGCACAGTTAACAGATATACAATTTATATTTTAAAAAGATGTCAATAAATAAGAGAACAAGTTACAAAAGTGTGTAAGTGTATATAAGATATATAATAGATATAATATATATATCTAAAGAGTACACTCGGTTAAGGTGACGCATTTACCTTGGGCCCAGGCACCACCTTGCTTACGGACAGAGAGAAAGGCCAGACACAACGGCGCTTGGTTGGGTCGAACGGATCTGTGTGGCGTAGTCGCGGATGGTTCGGGTTTCGGCCCGTGTATGCCCTCATGGGTGGCCGCTGCCTGACTTACTAGATGGCTAGGTTGGTGGCATACCAGTAGCAGTAACAGTCGTAGTGTAGCAATAAATGTGATAATGGTGAGCGTTATAGTAGCAGTGTCAGTATCAGTATCAGTATCAGTATCAGTAACAGTAAGTAGTAATAGTAGTAGTAGTAATAATAGTAGTAGCAGTAATTATATGGTGAAACAGTCACTATGAAGGGTAATATAAAGAGTCAATAATAAAGTTGAGTAATAAAATGTCAAGAGTATATGTAATGCAGAAGGATGAAAAAGTGATGATGATGGTAATATGATGTTTCATAAAGGATATAATAGAAAGAATATTTGGTAACAATGGTGGTGATGGTGGTGGTATGGAAATACACTGAGACAGAGTATTATAGTAGTGACTGCTGTTGTAACACATCCAGGCAAAGATACAGGTCTGAGTCATTGATGATCGTAGAAGGCAGACGACGTTTTTCTCTCCCAGCGATCACGATGAGAAGATCGCAGATAAGTAAGAACCTATCTCATCACTGGGTTTCACCACGTATCACTGCGCAAGTAGTAGAAGGTGGTAGGTGGTAGGTGTACCCAGTGCCACGCGGCTATCTCTCTCACCCGGGACACCTCAGAAACCAACCTGGTGCCACTTGACCTTAAGGCGGGCCCATCGCGTGCATCGTCATCTTTATCATCGCACATCATCAGTCTATTGGCCCTACCGGTCGCCCCTCCTCGGCGAAGAGGACATGGCTCTTCGGAAAGAACATCAATTTTATTGTTTTTCTCAACTGTTGGCCGAACGTAAATGAAATAATAAATTGAAAAAGGAACGTCGAAGAATTGATTGAGCGAGAGAAATTCATATATATGTATACTTTTTTCATCAAAAGACAACCAATCATCCGAAAAGTACGATTAGTATTATATATATATATATGAAATGTATATTGATCAAGTAAGACTTGGTTCACATGCACACAAAGGAGCTCTATCTCTTTTTTTTAATTCGTTGGCATGAATATTTAGAGATTTATGTACGTAGATGTATACGTATATACATCTCATTTTTAAGATCAGAGTTTTTGGAAGATGGAGTGCGTCCTGGTATTTCCCACATAGTTCGCATTTCCCATTGTTTTCCCAAGATTGCCCTTCTCGGTTGGTCTATCTCGTATCTGAGTTTTCTTCTCCACTGTTCATTTGCTCGATGTCTTCTAATTGTACGCATCTCTTCTTCTAACAGTACACGTAAAGCAGCACGATCCGATTTTCTCAGTATCACTCTTATGGTTTTTCAAGGATCAATGTGTAAACCCACGTTGTATGTGATATTCTAGAGGTTCAATATGCCTGTTCTTTTTAATTTCAGGGATCATATTTCCTATATTCATCCCACTGTGTTTCAGCACTTTTCGTCTGGTATTTTCCTTTACCGTTTATTCTCACTTTTGCTCGTATATATGTGTATGTATATATATATATATTTTTTTGGACTCATCGCCGAGTGGAAGTTATTGGAATAAAAAATTTTGTTTCGAAAATATGCCACAGACTTACTTGATCAAAATGTACATCTTTCTTTTTTTTTTTTTGTAAACTCGGATTAGAGTTTCGAATGTGCATAAACGAACTTAAAAATGACGAAAGAAAAATCGAATAAAAACATTAATGCTAAAAATGCCGCGTGTGTAAGTTTGGTTCAACTAGAGGAATACACGAAATGCAGAACAATTGAAACGCCAGCGAGAAAATATAGGGATCGGTACTCGCGCGCATTTTCGATGGAATATTCGCATATCATAATCATTCTGGAAACCTCGAGTAGCAATCAAACTCACGAAAAAGCTATCGGACGTGTAGTAAATGCGAAGCAAGGGTACAGATATTGCTTACCTGCCAGCTAACACGACTCGACAGATTTTCCACAGTGAGCCTGTACTCGGTGCGTGTTGGTGGTCCGTATCTACAAAAGGAAAAGTATGGATATTATCTACTTTGTATTATTTCAATAGAAGCAGGTTTGTCTTGGACCTGACTTTATACGTAACAATAGCGAAATTCTAAGAATGGAAACGCAAGACTTGATTTGTAATATTCAATATTGTAATTATTTAGAAGTTGAATAAATTATAAGATGTATCGTTAGAGCGTAACATTGGATGTATGTACCTGGGCAATGATTGCTTGTAGCTAGATGCAGTCCTCGTGTTTCTGTTCACACTATCTCTGCAAAAAGGGATGTCATGTGAACAGAAATAACGGATCGTTGGTTAAACCTTCAGCAAATAACTACAGATCTGCACTCATTGCTCAGGCACACAATCAATCACCTGTTCCAATCGAATCAAATCTACTCAAAATGCAGCAATAGCGTACCTGTCGTGCCGCATATCGTCTCGGCTGTAACAAACACAATACCACACATCTATTAGTCGCCAATTACATCGATCCACCTCTCTCAACTACCAGTAATAAACATAACGTCTGGGAGGGTATTCACTAGGCATTATATATACTATGTATGTTAGATTTCTCAGCTATCGAGATCTTTCCAATACTTCCATTAATTCGACGTACTCGGGAGAGCAGTCAAATCCAAGACAACCAATTCAAACTAATTAGAATTCGCCGGTGCCTAGACGAATTTTCATCGTATGCAAATTGGCAAGCTTTACAACACACATTCGTTCCCTTTCATTCTCTTTCGCTCTCTCTCATTCATACTCTTTCTCTATTCTAGAGCTTATCATATCCAAGGTTACGTTCTTCCCTGTACGGGCGATATGCAAAATCATTTCTTACTACATACAATCGAATTGAATATAAATTCAAAATGAACAATTATTTATATTATATGAAAACAATCAAACAAGTTTCAAATAACACAGAAAAATTTACTCAAGATTTTGCATATCTCAAGTTAATTGCCTGCAGGGGAGTTGGGGATAATGATCGCTCTAATAAAATAAAAAAAAGGATAGCGTGTCTTACGCAGATCGCCTCGAGTCCCCATAACCACCACGGGAGTCACCATAGCGCCACTGGTCACTACCCCTAGGTGTCCCCCGGGCCCTCTCTACAGTAATTCTGTAACAAGACACATTGGATATGCTTACTTGTCTCTCCAGGAGCGTGAGCGTCCGTAGCCACGGTCGCCTCGCCTCCCTGAAACACCCCGTGCTATCTCCACCGCCACTCTGAAACACACCCAACAAAACCCCGCCTAAGTCCTCGACTAATTCTTACTCTAAAGCTGCTTCCTTCCTTCCATCCTTCTTTCCATTTTCTTTTCCATTCCTCAGCCTCCTCTCGAAATCCGTTCAAATATCATCCGCCTCGTTCTTTATCTACAAAGTCCAGACATTGAGGCGCTGTCCCCTCATCATCGTATTTGTCTCTTCATCCCCTCTAATTTTTCTAGTTGCTGTTCACTTATAATGAGCAACTTATTCATCAATCCAAGTTATATATTCATATAAAATCTTGAAGCTTTCTCATAATTAACTGGGATCAGTGTACACTTGCTTTTCTTTCATTCTTTCTCTTTGCTTCGTTTTTTTTCTTTTTCTTTTTTTTTTTTTTTTTTAATACTTCAAACAATTAGACAAAAAGGTTGTTTATGATCACCAGAGAATTATGAAAACGCATTACTGTCTACAAAACATACGTTTGTATCTTTCTCTCGTTTGATTTGTTAAACAATTTTTGTCAAAGAAGCAATATACATTACTTAAAATTCTGAGGCATTCGTTATAAAGTATATCAATATAGTCTCTTTAAGTAACACATATATCGGGGAATTGATGGAAGTAGTTCAAAATGGCGGCAAGTCATATCGGCTATTTAAGTAAGATGCACTTTTATTCCAGAACAAACCCAATCAATAATTTGGAGGACAGACGCCGTTTTGTTAAACTTAAAGACAATAATCAAAGAAAAAAAAAAAAAAAAAAAAAAAAAAAAAAAAAAAAAAAAAAAGAAAAAAAAATATTTGTATACACGTTGCATTTTAAATTATACAGAAGCAACAGCAGATTATTATATTGATACAAAATAAAATTCAAGACACTTAAAAAAAACATTAAAAATATGTAAAGACTTAAACATAAATAGGAAAAATAAAATTTAGAAAGCACAAATATTATTTACAATTTCGAACTAGTTTATAATTGACTTAGTTTGAAAAATAATATCAATCCTTTTAATTACATATAAATACAAATATTTATATATTCAAACTTTTTGTTCCCTACAACCAATAGAATGCTACAATGCCTTTATTTCCAAGTACAGATAACTGGGAAACGTCTAGAACGAAAGCACTTTACTCAATAATGCAGTAAGATTGTTAAAACAAAAAAGAAGAAAATTTCCAATGCTATTGCTTCTCATGTATAATCCTACTCATTTTGTGCAACATTAATGAAGCTTTATGCTTTTCAATTACTTTAATAACTTTTATAGAATTGTTAAAAAATAATTAATATTAAAATTATTAAATTAAACAAAGCAAAATCTTTAATAATATAATAAGATATGTCAATGTTACAATTTCAATGTATGTTTAAAATACAACAATATAAAAAAAAGGAAAAAAAAAAGAAAAATATTAAAGTTATCAGTAATAAAAAATCTTTAATAAAATAGAAGAGTAAACTCTTGTAATTTTCAATAATCACTATTTAGCAAAATGTGCAATTGAAAACTACAAGTTCTAACATATAAATGTGAATAAATAAAACAAAAACTAATAGTGAAAAAAAAAAAACTATTCATGCAAAACATGCTACCTACACCATTCTTCATACTTCTACTATATTATATTTATATGTATAAAATGTACATAATAAATAGGGTGTATTACCTTTCTCCTAGAAGCTCCTTCCCATTGAGCTCGTAGACTGCATCATCTGCATCCCTATAGTCATCAAATTCCTGTAAACAAAATATATTTATTATAAATCAGAATAGGATGGAGACTTGACAATTTCAATTTCTGCATGCAGTATTATATTATATCATTCATGTTATTCAATATGCCTTATTAATTCATGGAATACAGCTAATGTGTAACATCATATGCACTTGCAATCATTAATGTAAATATTCAGGAAATTTCCATTAATACATACTAACAAAATAGAATAATAATCTATACAGGGAGAAAATTCATATGATTCTGAACTAAAATTTCAAAGGAATATTTCATAATTTCGTAATTTTACTCTTTTTAATTTTATAATTGGTATTTTACCTCAAATTAATTAGCAATTAAATGTTGAACATAAGTAACACGATTTCCCTCTGATAAGACATAACTTACAAACATTTTGTAGATTAATCGATGAAAACCAGCACACAGTTCCATAAAGCAGCCACAGTACCAATGTGTTCAGGGCTCAAGGTAGGTCAGATCAACTCACGAGTTCAAGTTATTTTTTAAGTAAAACACTTTATCCTCTACACATTTTGGTCAGCAATAAAATAATAAAATAATTTATAACTTTTCTAATAAGTTGCAAACAAAAATTGCAAAAAATTTTCTCACTGTGCTGGTAAATAATAAGACCAAACTGAGTAGAGTAAAGTGTTAGATATGTTTATGAAATTTGATTCAAGTACTTACAACAAAGCCGTAACCATTCTTGATGAGGACATCACGGAATCGACCGTAGCCTCTGAAAAATCTCTCAAGGTTCTTTCCCTGGTGCCGTATGGAAGCCCACCGACATAGACCCTTGTCCCTACCATACTGTAAAAAAAACAATTGAACCACATTAGACTTACCACAAAGGCAAATCCATTCTTCATAGCGACCTCCTTGATTCTACCATATTTCCGGAAGAACTTCTCAAGGTCGCGCTCTCTCACCCGGTATGTTAATCCACCAACGAATACTCGGGTGCTCATTCTTAAAGGAAAATATAAAAACACCATACATAACAGGCTACTTTAAGAACCTGCTATTTAGTCACATGACAACATAAGTACTGTTATGTTAATTTCCAATATTCTGGCTGAGAATGGCAATGCAACTCAATAAAACTAACATTGGTGACTTTATTTCATATTTCTGTAGTAACTTTGGAAATTTATATTAAAGGAAGCTTTACGAGTAAAATATTATTTGTGAATGAACTGACTGCAGTAAATCACAAGTGCAATATAGAGGTGCTATTGTAATATAACAATTTGTTTCCAAACCTAAGATTCCACATAATTAAGAAATATAATACTTCAACATACATTCTTCTATAACAGTCACACAGATCATTTTCAGTTACAAAAATTAAAATTAATAAAATTTATAAAATTTCACAATATATTAAATAAATATGTTAACAATTCACTAATGAATAAAACTTAAGTTACACTTCAATATTTATGTTAATGTAAGTTGGACACCAATATAATCCACATAGAGTTCATGCTACATGTTGTGTAATAAAAGTACAATTTGAAGCCACATTGTTCATTGCATATTAAAATAAAAACAATTCTGAGAAGCATAAATATCTATAATAGCATAATCTAATGAATTTTTTTTAATTACTGTATCAATACTGAATTATACATAATAATATAAAAAACAATTTGTTGTTAGAACAATTTACTGAATAATAAATTTATCATTTAATTTCAGGCCAAAAAATAAAATGACTTAATATTTAATGCAATACAGTTTTATAACTATGTTAAGCACATCTCATGCACTTGTGGGTGATAACATAAAACATTCTTTGCCTATGTATATTTAAACAAAAAGTGTTTTAACAATTTGCTCACTGATGAAGTATGAACTACTATTGTATACTAAGGTGTTTATTTCCATGCTTACTCAGCCAAAAAGTGTTTACAAGTATTAAGTAAATATGAACATTAGTCGTGTTCGGTATTCACATTAAAGTATTATTCAAGTGAGAAAAATAATGTGGAACATTTGAAAATTTTATCATAGATACCGAACTCGCCTAATGTCACAAATAAAGAATTAAAAATGGCAAATATGTAAAATAATTTGTAATATACGAAACGTAATTTTCAATATGCTATATAAAAATTTACCATCTGAACATTCACCTTTAAGATGCCTGTACTATAAAATTATAATATCTACTTAATTACAATTGAGAAAATATTTCCTTATATATTTGTTGAGAGGTTTTTATTGCACTTTACAACAGTGTACCGTTATGTACCACAAGTCAAATTATTTTCCCTCTTTCACCTACCGAAATCTTTTCCAAAGATTAAAAGCTATATATAATTTGCTTTTATCAGAATTTTTACTTATTTTTTGAAATTGATGTTTTTATTTAATACATGGGACTTAATCTAAAATGTAATATATTTCAAACTTCTGCGACAAACCGTGTTTTTATTGGACACTCGTTTCATAAAATGGCGGTCGTGTGATTGCATATCGTCCTCCTTTTCTGCTACGTAATTTACCGATTATATGCAGATAAAAACGTGATAACTGTACTTATAAAAACATGTTACGATTATATAAAATAATTATATTTATTATGAAACATTATATTCTGTATTTGCGGAAACCTCTCGAAAATTATCAGTATGATGTACAAATTAACGATAACGCTAAGATGAAATAGTTACGAATTATTTATGGAACAAGATATTAACTAAGGCAAGCGATTATTTGCGTCGTGCGCATATATATTATAATTAGATATAAAAAATTTTATGGGTAAGCACCCATATGACGTAGTATTTAGAAAAAATATTACCACGTCATTAGAAGGTAATTAAAAAATGTGCAACAAACAATTATTTAATTTACAGTATAAAAAATATGACTCAAACTTTTTATCATCGATGAATTATCGTTAAACCATCATGATGTGATATGTCGAGGGCACTTATCACGAATCGCGGCTGTTCCATCCATAAAACAAAAGTATTTGCAAACAAATCACTCTTTTTAATGCATATGTAATATCACAAAAAAACATATGTTTACAAACTTACCTGAATATACGTAATAAAACGTTGCTTTATCCACTAAAATCTTTTGCTTTTACGATACGACACTACTGAAATTACTAGAAGAAGTAATGATCGGCGTCTGAAGAAAGATGGCTCGCTGCAATAACGGAAACAAAACGGGGTTCACACAACAGAAAACAAAGTCGCTAGCTGCTATGTCTCGATACCAGACACCTAGTATGACAAATTTAACATAATCTTAAATAAATTACTAAAATTGTTTGTAACAATATGAATTTGTTACCTATTAATAACACAATATTTTTACTTTTAATGTATAATATGAAATAATATTTCTTAATGTCTTTTATTATAATTTATCTTCCTCTCTAGGGAAGATTTTATTTATGAATAAGTTACGTATTTACTACGTTTAAAACAATAAAGTTTATAATTATGCAATGTCTTCAATTTTTATTTACTATCGTAATGAGGCTATAGTTGTTAATAATTTTTATTATACTGGCGGGTAGTTATAAATAGGTATATACACTATTGCATCCGAGATAATGTACGCAGTGATATAGAGCGGGATATTCAAACAATCATATTAAAGGATAAAAATGTTTAAATAATATTATTCTTAAAATAAATTTTATAACGGTAAATAATATATTACAAAAAAAGCTTATTTTCTCTGTTATAATTGAAATAGTATACAATGAAATATAAATGAAACTCTTTTACTACAAAATTAAATTACAATTATATCTTTAATATTGTAATTTCTTTTCAAATCGATGATATATAATAGAGAAACCCTTAAATACTAAAGTGCATTAAAATATTTAAATAATATGCAATCAACATAGTTCAATGAATATAAGACGTAGTATATATTGTATAAAATTTAAATAAACAATAAAATTATTTCGTCCGCAATAAACGTTGATAAAGCCGTGGACCTTCTATACGTCGAGTATACTGGCGCCACCTATTGAAAACAAAAATGGTGGCCAACAATATGCCCTATCCCTGCCCTGGTTTTATGGCACGCCAAATGTCTGCGTTCTCTAGGCTTCTTTCTACTATGTATTTCCCTCCGACTGATACACCCAATTTCGATGTGAACAAAGGGAATCATTTCCTCGCGGTCGACCCTATCTTACGTGCTAAATAAGTGGGGCTACTTCTAACCAAACCGAAGGTGATCCAAAACTATCGAATATTTCGCGAAATTATAACCGCACCAGCTCGATTCGTCGTGTCATTCACCTTATATAATGTAATTAGTTACACACAATTCCATACGGCGGTTACACGCCTTTAACATGTATTGCCCGTTACAGGAAACACAAAATAAACAATCTAGCATTGTGGCAATGCAGTAAGGAGCAAAATCCTATATGCTTTACTAATACAAAGCGCAAGATAGATGTTTTATTTTGCTACATGCTATGTACAAATTACGTATAAAATTTCCTGTCGTCCATATAACATGTATCACCAAAATCATTTAATATATTTACTGAAATGTCAAATAATCACAGGGTCATATTAGGTTCGTACTATTGCAGATAAAGTATTTGTTTCCTTGACAACGGGTCTACTGATACTACTATTTTAAATAAATTCCACTGAGTGATATGTTAAATAAATCTTGCACTTTTGATTACTTTTTCTTTGACATCAGATCTATTGTACATAATATATTACAAAAGATATGATAAAGGTTGTCTTTTTATATCAATAAAGAATTAAAGTATCTATTATTGATAACATATTTTCATTATTGTAGGTTGCTAAATTTTATATAAACTGGTAATGACAGATAGAGCACACAAAATGAGGTTGGAAGCAGAAATGGCAGCTCCTTTGCATTTGCAAAGATTAGAGCGTAGTCTTAATGTACAGCCCTTTTTAAGACAAATTAATGAATTATTCCAAGATCCAACTAGGTACCTTTTTTTTTATCTTTAATGAAGTAAAAATTATATAAAATCTGATCAAAAATTGTTGCTTCGTTAATTCTTACAGTGAAGATGACAAGTCTGTATCATCAGAATCATCTGAAGGATCAGACAATTATATTGATAATGTTCTAATTCGAAAAGAAGGTGTGTCAATTGTATTAATAATTTATAAACAGAATTTTGTTTGTATAAATGTCTAATTATTAATTTTTTAGAGGAAAGAATTAATAAATTGAGGCTTTATAACATGTCAAGTGTTGGAGAAGAGC
>NW_016912971.1:365934-379367 GCF_001483705.2 Eufriesea mexicana | reverse complement strand
GGTTGCAGGATATTTTATTAAGTGATTCATCAGATAGTTCAGCTTCAGGATCTGATACAGATAGTCCAATTACAGAAGAAGATTTTCAGGAAATGTTAAAGTTTCATATACTTAGAAAAAAATACCAAGCACGTTTCTACCAGAAACCAGAGGTAAGATTAAATTTGAATTCAAAATCAGTATATATATAGAATAAATAACAATATAATATTTTACTTCCAGAATATTCAGTATCAATATTACAGTGCTGGATTATTATCTAATTATGATAGGTTTTTAGAACATCAAAAATTAATAGTTGGAAATAAAAAGAAAAAAGAAAAGAAGCCAGAAAAGAAAGCTATGAAAATAAAGAAAGAAAAGATATCACGTCATAGATCTTCAGAAGATTATCCAGTATGTAGAATAAAAATTGATACAATATATTTCAGAAATAGAATGTTGTTATAAAAATTTTAGGAAGGTGATTATCCGGATGAAGAGTGGGATCGTACAATTCCTAGAGAAGAAGAATTAGATGAAGCTGAATTGGAAGCAATAATGCGTCATCAACCACGTCAGCGTGGAAGAAAAAAGCATAACAATAAAAGTCCAGAAGTCATGGCAATGAGGAGAAGAAAAATTTGGGTAATGATGTCCAAGAAAGAATTGGGAAAAGTACAAAGAGCAAAAACCAATAATCATAAAGAAATGTTAATTAGTTGTAAAAAAGTAGCACAACACTGTATGAAATATTGGAGACAAAAAGCTATGCAGGTAACTATTACATTTATAATTATTTATTTGCATTTAAAAGTAATTTAAACAATTTATATTTTTTACATTTTAAAGTCGCAAAAGAACATGAAAGAGACTATATGGAGAGCTAAACGTCTTACAAGAGAAATGCAATCTTATTGGAAACGATACGACCGAGTCGAGCGTGAAACTCGAAGAAGATTAGAGAAGGAAGCTGAAGAACAGCGCAAAATGGATGTGGAGCTTATTGAGGTGATTGATACTGATTACTTTTATAATATTTATAATATAGTACACAAATATATACTTTATTTATCTTATTCCATAATTTAGGCAAAACGGCAGCAAAGGAAATTAAATTTTCTTATTACACAAACTGAACTATATGCTCATTTTATGTCCCGAAAATTGGGGAAGGCTTCTCCTGAAGAACAATTGAGGATTTTAAATCAATTAGATGAAGAAAAAAATCCAAGGCTTGTTGGAATTGATGATTATGATAGGTAAATTTATTAACATTTTATGTATTGATAAACAAAAATATTATGTTATGTAAGACCCTATTTATTTACAAACAGTGAAGTTATGAAGCAGAAAGCCAAAAGGAATGCTACAGAAGCATTTGATAATGAAAAAGCTCGAGCAAAACAGTTTGATACAGCAGCCGCATCTCAAGAATTGCGACTTAGCGATACACCCGAAAATTTAGAACATCCACAACCTTCAATTTTTAAGGGAAACCTTAAAGGTTATCAACTAAAAGGAATGAATTGGTTAGCTAATTTATATGACCAGGTTGGTCTATGTATTAATTTATTATAGTATATTAACTAATAAGATTTTATAAGATTTCATATATTTATATAAATATTTTTAATACCATTTTTAGGGTATTAGTGGGATTTTGGCAGATGAAATGGGTTTGGGAAAAACTGTGCAATCCATAGCATTTTTGTGTCATGTTGCTGAAAGATATTGTAAGTTATGGAATAAATATCTTTGTACTTTAAAAATTTTTTAAAATGGATGTACCTTTTTGCAGCTGTATGGGGACCATTTCTAATTATATCACCGGCTTCAACGTTACATAATTGGCAACAAGAAATGGCACGATTTGTTCCAATGTTTAAAGTAGTTCCATATTGGGGTAATCCACAAGAACGTAAAATATTAAGGCAATTTTGGGACACTAAAGATTTACATACGAAAGAGGCTTCATTTCACGTAGTGATAACGAGCTATCAATTAGTTATTACCGATTATAAGTACTTTAATAGAATAAAATGGCAATACATGATCCTAGACGAAGCACAAGCTATAAAAAGCACCAGCAGGTTTGTGCTTGTTCAATTGTTTATTTACATTTTATATGCATGGTGTTCTAATTTTTACTCTTTACAGTATGAGATGGAAATTGTTGCTTGGATTTAGCTGTCGTAATAGATTGTTACTTAGTGGTACACCCATTCAAAACAGTATGGCAGAATTATGGGCATTGTTACATTTTATAATGCCCACTTTATTTGATTCTCACGACGAATTTAACGAATGGTTCTCTAAAGATATCGAGAGTCATGCTGAAAATAAAACGGGAATTGATGAGAGTAATATATTTTTATTATACATTTTTTGTACAATGATATAATAGTACAATATTTCAGATCTAATAATTCCTTTTTATACTTAGAGCATTTATCGAGGTTACATATGATTTTAAAGCCCTTTATGTTACGTAGAATAAAGAAAGATGTAGAGAACGAATTATCCGATAAAATTGAAGTAATGGTGTATTGTCCTCTTACTACTCGTCAAAAATTACTTTATTCAGGTAAATATATGATGTTTTTACACATTAGAATATCATTTTTTTATAGCATTAAACAATCATAATATATATATATTTTTTTTTGATAGCATTAAAAAAGAAGATTAGAATAGAAGATTTATTGCATTATACCGTTGGTGGTGGTGACACTGCATCTAATGATAAAAATTTCACATCAAATCTTATGAATCTAGTCATGCAATTCCGAAAGGTAATAGTTTATATATTTACTATTTATTAAATTTATAAAAAAAAGAACAATGCCATCAATATACTATAGCAACATCCATTTGATTAATCTCAGGTTTGCAATCATCCAGAACTTTTTGAGCGCAGAGATGCTAAATCTCCGTTCTTTATGCATACTGAATATTATGAAATGCCAGCATTATTATATATAGAAGGACTCATACATCTCTCGTTGCCATCTAAAAATCATTTGTTGTATAATAAGCTATTTATATTTGCTACTGAATATATACATCGAACTCTTCACGATGGCAACGAAAATTTTTCTCAAAATACTTTCTCTTTTAGTAGATTTATTAATTTGTCTCCAATGGAAATGAATAAAATGTTCATTGTTGGTATCTTATTCAGGTACATACTCCTTTTATCTAATGTATAGAATATAGTATTTTACAATATTTAATTCATTATTTATATTTAGATTGTGTCTTGCAACTATGATGGAGAGAAGAATAAAAATGATGCGTTATTGGGAGGATTGGAACGTCGATGAAAGAACGGAAATACCTATGAACCAAATGTTTTTTTTATCCAGAAAAATCGATTTTTCAGTGGGTTCTTTGCAGGATTTAATATTCACAAGAAAAATTGTTGAGGGTGAACCTGTATATACGCATACGACTCATGTTATTCATTCAATGCCCGAAACTGTCGCTCATCGAATTTTGCGTAGCAGTAAAAAAACAGCTAATCTATCACTGAAGGTTTACGATAGTCTTTAATCGCTTTCTCTTATATTTATTTGATAGATTATAAAGTTAATTATAGTATGTATATTTTTTTACAGAGAATACTTCCTTCAACCAAAGTTGAACAAGAAGACTCAAAAGTGACTTTATTACCCGAACATCTTCATCTTCCAAGGCCAGCTATAATGCGATATTGTCAACAGACCACAATTCCACCATTTATTTGCGATACTTATCCTAAGGTTTTTATATAGATACAGTAGAAACATAAAGTAATGATATAAAGCAATACAATGAATAAATATTAATTTTAGGTACAAGCTAGTCCTCGAAAACTGTATGTTAGTAATAGTTCCGCAGCGTGCGCATGGCGAAGGCACGAAGAATGTGGCGGAAAGTTTGGTCAACGACTCCTCTGGCTTGGTTGTGAACGAGCGCGACACAAGATGAGTCCGTCTCGAGAGAATTCCAGTTTTCGTATGACACAAACGACGTCATCATTTTCTGTGGAGCCAAATGGTGGTATTTCTGCATGTACTCCCATAAATGGATGGTCAAATATCATAGTACCAGGTAAGCGTTTTTTGTATTGCTTATTTTAGATTTTTTATGTACATTCTAAGATATATTATTTGTAATATTGTTATAGATAAACAAACATTGGTGACAGACGCTGGAAAACTTTCCGTATTGGATAGCCTTTTGCGCCGTCTTAAAGAACAGGGTCATCGAGTCCTTATCTACTCTCAAATGACAAAAATGATTGATTTGTTAGAGGTATTTTTATTTAGTCGATCATCAATCAAATAATTATTATATGGCTTTATATTATGTTGTCATTACAGGAATATATGTATCATAGGAAACATACTTTTATGAGATTAGATGGTTCTTCTAAAATCTCAGATAGGCGAGATATGGTCGCAGATTTTCAAAAGAGGTAACTTCAATACGCTTTCATTATCTTCTACATAATACAAAATTTTAGACCATTTCGTGGTAATTTGTAAATATTTCACGTGAAAGTTTATATTAGTTAAAGATGTTATCAATATTTATCGATTTAAACGAACAATGTCTATTAATTTGATGAAAAAAAATCATTAACAAACAGAACTAATTCTTTTTTGACGCGAGTTGAAATATCTATCAACCATCATGTTGCATGTCTAAAGTACAGCTTCTTTGCATGTCGTTCCTTCGTTCACTCGCGCATAACTAACACGCGAATTAATTAGCGAATCGTCCCTGTCTTGTAGATAGCTGCAGCTTTGGTTGCCCACTATGAATGCAACATTCTAATAATGGTTGATCGTTATGTTTTATAGGTGCCATTATATTTTAATATTTTTATTTAGAATCTTTGTTTGATTTTTATTTCAATTTTAATAATAAAAGGAATAATATATTTTTATCTATATATTTGATATCCATACAATAATTGAATTCTCAAAATCTTGTAGGTAATAAGGTATATTCAGCTTGTGTATTTCGGACTGGAAATCTTCTAAGTGCACGACTAGTGTACCGAATTAATTTACATACAAAATGTGTCGTACTCAACTGTTCGATCTACATGGACTGTTTCGTGTTTCAGGGCGGACATATTCGTCTTTCTGCTGAGCACCCGAGCCGGAGGTCTGGGAATAAACCTCACTGCCGCAGACACGGTTAGTAATTTTATCCTATGCTTTATCGGTCCGAACCTTGTACGTATTCACCTTACTATTCCAAGAAGTCGAGCATTCGCCTTTTGTTTCTCCCTTTTGACATCCAGAATAAATAACTCGAAACTTCGGAAACAATCTTAATTGATCGGAAATGAATGAGCATAGTGTGAGAAATTACAACTTTGTTTTATATGGGGACAATTACAATACTGGTCTCCATTATCCAATTTTACTATTATATATTTAACGGGATTTACTGTCGCCACTTATCTGATCTAATATCGTTTTGCATAATATGTAAAAATACATATAAAATGTAACTGTATAAAATGTATTTATGTATTTATATATTTTATACCTCTAAGTGGATTATAATTAATTAATTATATATTTAACCATAATTAATTATATACCTATAAATGGAAGATAAGTATTTATAGGAGATACCTACATTATTTGTAAAAATATTACTTTTTGACCAAATAGTCAAGTATACTGATGTTTAATAGCGCAAGATCGTATTTATTGATGAGGTAATTGATTGTGATTTTGTTTAAAACATAATTCGCTGGTTGTAAGAGTTTCCTTGTCTTAAAGTTCTTATCTATAAAAAGGTATATCTTGATTACAGATAATGTGATACCACAGATTAATGGTTGGATCGATAAGGATTTTTGGTCAGGGTCACTCCCCTGCATTGCCGAAACTGCATTCTGTTACGTGCGAGAGTACACGAACGTGGGCTGTACCTATTCATTTGTTGAAGTTACATATTTGCATATGCCCTCGTTCGAATATTGAATAGAAATAGAAGTGTCCTTATTTAGAACATTATGTATAATAGATATTTAAAAATTTGATTATTAATTCCTATAGAATTTGAAGATGGTATTTTTATTAATCCGAAAAAACAATCTTTTTGTGTATGGCAATTTAATTTTATTAGATATGAATTTTATTTTACAGGTAATATTTTATGATAGCGACTGGAACCCCACGGTGGACCAGCAAGCCATGGATCGTGCCCATAGGCTGGGTCAAACAAAGCAGGTTACGGTATACAGATTAATTTGTAAAGGAACTATCGAAGAAAGGATATTACAACGTGCTAGAGAAAAGAGTGAGGTATGTTTCAATCAAAGAAAATCGTTTTCGTAAATTTTATCCTTAAATAAAATAATTTAATCCAAATTTTTTCAGATACAACGCATGGTAATCAGTGGGGGAAACTTCAAACCAGATACTTTAAAACCTAAGGAAGTTGTTTCCCTTCTGTTAGATGACGAAGAAATCGAAGCCAAATGTGAATATTTTTACTTAAATTTGGTTAGGCTATTAAATAGTTTAATGATTTTTTCAAGTTTAAACTAACTTGCATTACATTATTCTTCGAAATGAAATGATTAAAACGAGTAGTAGTGGCTATTATAAAATAAGCAGCTCTATAATCTCGTTGAATGAAAGTTTGAAATGCAAATAAAGAACACCATACCGCATTTTTGTTCGCTGAAGCGCGATTTCAGTTGTATTCCCGTGCCGGGAAGCGCATCGGCACACAGACATGCATTCAGAATGAGTGGGAAGGAGATAAGGGAAGGAAAGAGCATGGATGCAATTACATTATGCTCGTTAGGTTATGCTAATGCCCTAATAACGAATAATAATAAGAAAAGAAGTAACGAACGTCCCCGTATACAAGCCCGTGTCCGTATATTTCAGACAGCCAACGGAGCGAGGAAAGAAAGCAGCACGCGGAGGATGCCCGACTTGAGTCGAACCTATACCACAAGGAGAGAGACCGGAAGAGGAAGTTAACCGCGCTTCCGGTCAAGGTGAGCCCGATGCCCTTAGAGCCGCTATCTTTTTCTTCATTTTCAGTTTTTCCATTATTAATAGAATAATTTTTAATCTTTTTTCTAATTCTTATTTTTATTTTCCTGTAATCTTTTATTAGGGAGATGTAAAGAAGCCTTGTCTATCTGACGCAAACGGTGACAAGATTGTTGATGTTGCCCAAGTTAATTCCAATGAGAATAATCAAGTCAGTGGTGGATATTTGTCATATCAGATTAACAATCATCAACAATTCCTTGATAACGCAGACGAGTACAGCGTGCCAACCAGTCCTGTCAAGTCAGAAGTACGTATGAAAATAATAGAACTGAAACAGTATTAAAGGACAAAAGAAATAATAAATCCCAAATTTTTTTTATGTTCAGGACGAAACAAGCAATGATGGCTTGGTTGTTGACGTGGATGGTCCAGTCGGAGCTTCCTCTGGCGACACTCGACAGTCACGAGTAGGTCAGTTTGGAGATCCTGGCAAGATCAGCCGACTCGATCATCACATGTCCTTCAGTAGCGGAACTGGTGTTCGGATGAGGCCCACGATTCGTGGTACTAGCAAACGGGGCAGGCCTCGCGGTTCCCGTAGAGGTGGACCTGTTGGTGGGAAGGGTAGAGGTCTTCTTCTGCTCCATTCATCATCTAAGGGTCTCGGAAGCGGTTCTCAATCCCCAGCATCTTTATCTCCAACCAGTAGTAGTACAGCTAATGATCAAATTCTTCAACACGGTGAGTACTGTGCTTTCTTAGATTTACTGCTTAAAAAAAACCTATTATTGTTGATGATGAATATAGTATTCCGATATAGATTGAAACCTATTAAAAATTTAGAGTGCAGTAATAAATTATTGCATATTATGCCAAGGATATTTTACAAGGACGTAAAAAGAATGTAGATTAAATCATTTCCAGCAACACAATTCAATGGATAGATTTATTACCGATATGTGGAACCGTGTAATGTCCACTGATGAATATTTAATTATTCACTTTGCATGTAACTCAATAAGTCTAGCATGCTGAGGTCATTAATATAAATTGCTTTAATTCTGTTATTCACGATCAATGAAGATAATTAGCGACATTAACATAGTGTCTTTCATGTATCTTTCTCATATAGTGTTTTTATTTTGACTACACGCTTCGAAATAGAATTTTGTACATTTATTTAGATGTGCAGTCACCTTCAAAATTCTCACTCGAAACTTAAGCTTAAATCGCTGAGAAACGCATGCTGACTCCGTTCGGATATTGGGTGATACGGTTAAGAGGATTAAGTGAGTAGTTTTGGGAGACCATACTCGAAATACCCCCGTCTGAACGAAAATGACTTTCCGTGACGCACCCTCGAATCGATACATCGTTAATCCCGACTGACTCTTTCATGGATCTAGAGTTCCCCTTACTCCTATTGCACCACTTGGTCCAGTTCTCATGGGATTTCGCTCTTAGTCGCAAAAAGAAAACACCCCTATGTTCGCGGATCCCTTGACTGACGTGAATCCATCGAAATTCCCTCGCGGTTACATGTGCGCGCAAGTGTTGCAACGAACAGTTGGCGCCCTTCCTGAGGGTACGCGATTTACCCTTCGAGATATCCACCCCCTCTGTGACTCACTTTTTCGGTCCCAGTTTTCATGCGCACGAGTGTTACTCCGCGTCTTCTGGGACGGGGGTGTCTTGGTTTATCTGTCAGTTGGACAGTGGTCACGTCCTGGTTTGGAAGTATCAGACGTATAGATTGAATTGATTAGGAAAATGAACTTAATGGGTTTGGCCTTCTATCCTGTTTTTATCTTCTCTCTTTTTGACACAATATAACATATATATATTCCTATGTGTGATGATTGTCGTTGAGTACTTGTACTTGAAAAAGTGGAACAATACGTCTATAGAACAACAAAATGCAACACGAATAGAGCCAGTATATCGCGATTGATAACACGATTGTTTCATGTTTCATTATAGCTGGTTTACTGTTTTCCATCCATTTGTATTAACAATAAAGCAACGATATATATTTCTTACGAATTATATCATAATTATTCCTACAAACAATTTATCACTAAATTATTCGTTTGATAAGCAATTCTCGTGCAAATTATATTCTAAGCGTTGCCTCAAGTATCGACCATTTTGGAGAACAATTCTGGGAAAGAGAAAGAAGGAGCGAAGAAGAGTGAAAGATAGAGGAGAAAAAGAGGATCGAAAAGGCCTGACGAAAGCGAGCCGCACGAAAACGAGTAGGTGGCCCTCACGCAACGACACGTGGACCGAAGTTTACGCGGCAACGTGCACGGCACCTTCATGCACGCGCGCACGCTCATACGCTGTTCGTGCTACATATACGGAAAGGAAAGGGGTCGTTCCCTCTCTCACTTGTCGTCGACTGGAAGGCGAGCGGACAATAGCAGGTGCAGAGCGAACGCGACAGCTGCGATCGATGATGTTCTTCTTAGGTTTTTGGAACTCGCTCACCCCTCTCCGTCCTCCCTTTCTACCTTCCCCTTTCGACTATCACTTCGTTACTCTGCCCCTTTCATTTTGCCCCGTTTGTTTTTTTTCTCTAGTCATTTCGCCAATCCTTTCTCCGCGATTTGCGTGAATTTGTTCCTCTTTGGAGATTATTTTTAGCAACTCCGACCTTTTATTTTACAGATATTGCTTCATTGCATTCTCAACATTTGGCTTATTTTAAGTGATTTGTCTCCATCTTGAAGAAGATTTATCTTCTGCTCATTTCCATCCACAAGTGGTGGTTTCTATTTGAGATGCATTTTGTGAATAAGAGCAAGGCATATGGTCAATGCATCCGTGAAAGCCAGCAATATGACGCGCTCTTTCATCTATGAGATGTTCTCTTCTCTCATCTGCATATCTAAAATTCTACCCACATGATGTCGCTCTTGAAAACATATCTTGTGCTTATAAATGCAATAAAATTAAACTTTCTCCATTGAATCATACTCGATCCTCCCTTTCCGGTTGATCAAATTTCGTTATTTAAATCGCAAATGTCCAAGTATCGACGTGTTCGTTGTTTAGCTGTCGTTTGCATAATTTTTCGTAACGGATAGCTAACCCTGGCCATGGTTCCATTGGGAATAGGATCTGAGGGTTGAATTTTGTGGATTCGTGCCGTACCTCATTGTACCGCACCGTGTCATCTTGGTCGTCCGCATTGCTTTCATCATATTTCCGTGTCATGTAACGGAAAGTAATTCCAACCAGTTCGAGTGGTTGAGAGAGCTTCTATAGCTACGAGCTTCCTACTTCCGCGACGACACAGTCAGCTGGAACTACATATTGCTTTTCTCAAAATCTTACTCAAATCTTACTATAAAACTTGTTAAATTTACATATAAATATAAAATCATTCATACCAATAACAGAATATCTTCGTTATGATCCATTTCTTTCTCTTTCATCTTTCTTCCAAATATCTAGAATTAAAGGGTTGCATGATTATTCGCAATTATTTATCGCTTGTAAATATCTTAACAGCCGAGCCTCTCCGTTGAATCACTGGAGATTCTACCTAAAACTTTCACAGCAATCGAGACATCTTCCTCCACTGAGGGATCTATCCATCGGTATTACGATAACGAGAATCTGGCGATTCATTATCCTCATTGGCCAAGAAGGACGGTCGTTTAGCCGGAGGGTACCAGCAAAACTATTTCATTGTCTCCGCTTTAGAATGCAATAATTTTCTCCAGTTCCAGGGTGCTCGAGACGGGAGAGCGCCTTGAGACACTGCGAAAGAGGCCGCATCGTGACAAAGGACGAAAAGGGGGAGGGAATGAGAGTTTGGCTGTGTGTTGCACGGCTGAGATACGGCAGGATAATACGGGAAGATAGGACGGGGCAAGGATCGGCATTCCGCGGATCCTCGCGTTCCATTCGCCCTTCCAGCTACCTCGAAACTTCTCGAGAACCCTCTTCTTTGTACGCGTACACCAGACTCTATCTCCCGCCTGGGATCTCACCCACGCGTGCTTTCCGCGGGAATCGCGGACCCTCGATATACGAAAATATTTTAACCGACCCCTTGGTGTTTGTTCCTCCCTTCTGGCTTTGCTTTAGGTTGGATATTAATTCGATCAGGCACCAGGTTTTCGTTAATATCGTTTCCTCAGGGTTTTCCGTTAAGCGATTATTTTTGTAGGTTCAGCCATAAGAAATGTCCACGTTGGTTCCATGCCTTACTGTTTAATAGCTTGGATAATTAGAGGTATAACCGATGGATCTGAAAATAAATGGAAAGGGTTAGTCTAGTTCATTTTTATAGGAAGAGTTCAACATCCTTTCCACCCTGCATACTCTACAAACGGTTCAACACTCTGCAAACTTCTCTCATGTCAGCAGTTCCAAGTAGACCTCCAGGACACCCTTTGTTACTCGAAGGAACTTCACGCGTTCAAGAATCTCCATCGAAATGCTCCTTGGAAATCTCGTTAGAATCGAGCGCACGGAAAACTTGGAAAGCGCGCGTATATAATGAGGAAACGGGTCCCTCGAGCTTTTCCCACCCTCTTAGTCCCTTTGTTGCTGAGTGGCCACTCCAACTTCCTCTCTTTGCCGAGGTGGCTGAAGAGCACCTCCTGAAAGGATCGAGAACGTGCCAAGGAATGTCGACGACTCGACGAACGAAGCGTGTGTGCAATGGAAAAAAGGGAAAAAGAATAGGCGAAAGGAAGGAAGGAAGGAAGGAAGGAAGGAAGGAAGGAAGGAAAGAGGAAAGAAAGAATGGAAAGAAGGCCGAGTTAAAAGGAGACGGGGAACGTCCTCCCGTACATCCTTGCTCGGCTACTGACCTCCGACCCTGTCACTCACCCTCCTCCACCGCCGACCAGAATTTTTCTCTCTCGCTATCTCATTAAATTCTTCTCCCCCTCTCGCCCCCATGCTCGTCCCCGTGGTCGGCTCCTGCGCTTACGATCAGTCGAATAGATGCCGTGGCACGATCCTCGAGTTTGTCTTCGTACCATGCCGCGGTGTACCGGTGAATAACCGATTAACTGGTCAGACCACTCCACGTTAAATGGAGGGCCTCGTTCGTACCCTGCATCTGCCATTATAATCGTGAAAAGTTGCAGGAGCCCCGTGGTCGCGTCCTCTTTCCCGCGAAATTCGTACCTCTGGGGCATGCCGCTCGTTATCTTCAGACCTATCGTCTCCTTTGCGCGTCGAGCATACCGATTTTCACCGGTGATTTTCGCGCGCGCTGACTTCGAATCGATTTTGTACGGCGCATTGAGAAGTTCTTAACGTGCGATAACCTTTGATCGCTTTGATGTGTGGTCTGCAGATCGCAATTCTGGATATAAAGGGGTCACGCTCCTAAAAATTTTCAGCCTTAAAATCTTTCCAATTTCCAATCTGCATTCTCTGATACCTATAAAACAGGAATTTTAGATATGACACGTGATTAAAGTCCATTTGGCTAAACATAGATATAACAGAATATACATAATAGGTATAAAAATTGAACGATCGTCGTTTACAGGAGTGCAAGGAACCTCTGGTCCAACGGAAGGTGACGGCCCCAGTTCAGTAGGTCCCCTGGGACCAGTAGGAACACTAGGTCCCCTGCCAGGTAGAGGGGGTGCACCAACCATCCGAAGAGGTCCAGGACGACCACGTTTAAGGCCAACAGGTCCTGGGCACCAAGGATATCGTACCCCTGGCCATCACCATGGTAGAAAGATGCAACGGCCACTTCCGGTTCCCCTGAGGTCCCAACAAACGATCGCCACTGTAAATCAACAGAAATCATCGGCACAACGAGCTTCAGGACCCGGTCCATCGATTTCTTCTTCTCCGATGAACAGTAGTACCTCGTTTTCTTCGCCGACAAGCGAATCTAGACCATTTGGATTCTACACGCAACAGCAGCAACAACCACGGGGATCGTCCTAGCTTCCGGAGGGAGAGTTCCTTCGGGTAATTCTCGAGGGTGATTCATGAATTGTCCAAACTCGGAAATTCTCGCGAAATGTTAGCGACCGGATCGCGTTCTCTGAAATTTTGCAAAGCGAGACTTCTGTGTACTAATTTCCTTATTTGACATTTTGAAAACGTGATTGACGCAAGGAAGTATCCTGGATCTATGATGAATGACGAATTTTTCTTTTGAATGGAGAATGTCAAGAGAATGTTCGATTTGTTTGTACAAGCTATTTTTTAAGAAAGCCATGTTTCTTTAGTACTCGATGATGCTTGGAACTATGGTAATATACTGGTTTCAGTGATCAGTATTACTTTCGATGATAAATACTGGTTTCATTCATGCTTTACGGCTTGTATGATTTTTAGAAGAAGTTGGAGTACTGTGTTCAGTGATAAAAAACTAGCAACGAGTATTTCATTCTCTCGTTGCTTCCTGTTTTTTCCTTTTATTTTTTTTTTTTTTTT
>NW_016912971.1:352369-365713 GCF_001483705.2 Eufriesea mexicana | reverse complement strand
CTTCCTGTTTTTTCCTTTTTTTTTTTTTTTTTTTTTTTATATAAGAATTCTGGGCTTGGTTGACAGTAACAGATGACACCCACGAGAATTCTACGCTCAAATAGTGCAATGAAAATGTTTTAAAGGACTTAGCGTTCATTCATCGACGTTCTTCGCTAGATCGTGAATGAAATTAGCCCCGCGTTAGTGAAGTTAGATCCAATTAGCTGGCACAATGAGCGCAACACGGAAGTGATTCCGGTCACCGGATCTTCCCGTTCTCGCCGATAGGATTTTAACACGTGATTTCGAGAAACGACATTGCGGCATCGCGTTCAGTCAATGTTGGAACGAAGTCGATTAATTAAGGAATAAAGTTTTATTGATCAATTTCCGTGTATTTTAAACGATTTTGAAAAACTGATGAGATGAAATGAGCGACGATGGATTCTCTCGAGTTGTGTAAAGTATGTATAAAAATTGAACTAACTTGTCGATATTTAATAAATCATTAAGGGACAATTGCATCTTGCGGATCTTCTTAAGGGGGAAAAATGGATAAGATAAAATTAGCCTTGAAATTTTCAATACGCGCGCTATTGTTTAGGCAATTTGTACAAATTAATCGTGCCACTCGTTATTAGGTACTTAATAGAACAAGTTCGAGCTAGCTGGATTAGGAACAAGTATATTTCAACGAAAAAACGAAAACAAAAAATGGAAAAAAAGAGAAAAAAAGAGCGGAAAGACGTAGCCAAAAGAAGAAGAAAAGAGCAAGAAAGTACGTGAAGAAATACGAGACGGAAGTCGACTGATTTAAAGACACGAACACCGTGAAGGCTTGCCAGGAAAGTTCTCGAATGTACTTTCTCGAAACGGAAGACGAAGAAACGGGAAAACGAACAAAGCGTCGAGGCAGCACCGTGGAATAGCTTTTAGATTTTATTTCGTGATTAATTACTTCTTGTGCATAGAATCGTTCGATCGACACGATAAAACTATCGAAATGTAGCGCCGGATTTCAAACAAGTATAAAACGAGGACGATTGTCGAGCAATCGATAAAGGAAAGGTAGAAACGATACCTTTATTTCTCTCTTTTCTTTCCTCTGAATGATCGACAAGACGATTGTTCGACGATGTGGAGGTGAAAAGAAAAAGAGGAGTCACGTTCTCCATCAGTCCTCGTTCTTTCACTTTTTTCTCTCTTGCCCCTTTTTCTCTCTTTCTCTCTTACTCTTCCTCTCGGTCTCTCCCTTTCTCTCTTTCAATTCTTCTCAACGTATTACAATTTGTCGAACGCTGTAGCATTATTCCGTCATTAGGCTCGATTAGACGATATTTTTTATGCGTGTTATGGACCGCCATTACGTCGATTCGATTTGTAAAAGAATGGTATTTATATTAGCAATAAACGATTCAAATGGTCACTAACCAACTACTGCTTTTTATTCTACTTTGTACTACCATACATTCTAGTACTACCATATTACGCTTAAATATATTTGATAATAAGGAATAATTGCATGATCAGCAATGCACCTACGATCTTCGACTCCATTTCGCGTACGAATTTAAAGTTAAAAGGGAAAATAGTTTATAAAAAAAGAGAGAGAGGAGCTTTCTCGAGAATAAGATTCCTGCGTCGTTGCGTTTATTTTCTGCGGTACATTCCATGCATTGCGACGCGCGCGTTACGAGTGTCCGGTTACTGGTTTTTGCGGCGATACACCGAAGTGAATGAGGTAAATGAAGTAAATGGATGAACGGTGAATAATGGATGAACCAACGCTAGTTGTCACCGACGTACAAACGAGCGCTATTCGTTTCTTGCAGTGCTTTCAGCTTAAATCCAAGTGTACAGGAACATCGTCAAGTGCCATTTAAATTCAGTTTTATCATCGATCGAGCATCTATGCAATATACCACCGATTCACACACACTGATATCACGTATCTCGATTATTAATGTTGGCAATAAATCTGTTACATTTTGCAGCTATAACGAGACACTTTTATGTGGATTGTTATTAACAGCAGCAATGATACTAAAATAGATTCTAGACTTGACACTAAGATCTAAAACCAGAAGTATTAATTCACAATGATTGATACCAGACTACTTGCTATTAGAAAAATTAACATTGACTTTTGTTCAAGTGGAGAAGTTATACATACCTATTTATTTTTCTCCATTCAAGAATAAAGTTAATAAGAATGTTCAAAGTATTCCATAGTAGTCAGCTCTAGAAAGTTTCGCAAGATATAAATCTTGGAAAACGTTATCGATTAGCCAGGTCGCACCACGTGGAGGTAGCCAAGTAAAGTGACCCACCCTAGACCCCTAATTCTGTCCTCCCTCCATTGCATGCATACTTCGCCCAGCCTGCAGAAGAAATTTAAAATTTAATAAATGAAAGTAAGGCAGCTATTTGATTCGAAACTAGATTAGCAATTATCCACAACAAAACTACATTTATCATACTAAGTAATTGAAAACTAGGAAAGTAACGAAATCAAAGAAACGATGTTAAAATAAAATAAAAAGACTGAATTAATATGGAAAAACGTGATCCTGACGCAAGCAAAATAAAAGGGTGTTACCCCTCGATTTAAGGAGAACATAGAGTCCTCGTCATATTCACAACCCCTCGAGGTGCTGTAACATCTGCACATGCTTCCTAGAAGAACTCTCCATCAATGTGAATCCAAAAGTGGCAATTTATGCAACTCAACAAGGACGCATTGAGCCTAGAATAACAAAATTTGATAATTAAAATTGAAACAAAAATTATACATTCATCAAAATTTAGTATTAAGATGCATAGTGTTTCTACTCCAAGGATTATGAGCATAAAAATGTATATATAAAAGTCTTTGAATCACTGTGACTTTAATATACTTGAAAAGTAGTTAGGATATCCAATTTTACAATATTTTGGCTTATTTCAAAAAAAAGAATTTTCATATTGAAGTTGAGAAATTATTGAAGAAAATTCACATTTTTGTCTATTAATTGAACTTCATAAAATGTTTTATTCTATCGTAATTTTATAAAACTGAGGAACAAAAGATGTAGATGTTGAAAGATAATCCACGGATACCACTGACCTAACGCTGACAGTAGAAGATGTCGAGAGAAAGTCAGACACGTGAGTGTTTTAAATATTCCTCTGCGGCCCGACAGATCGTGGCAGAGAAAGAGAAGCAGGGGATTATCGTGGATCATTACACGGTAACGAATCGAAATTACAGATACATCGAGGCTGCAGAGTGTAAATTGCGATACGTTTTCTGCCGTTCTGCCGCTTTCTACGCTTATTTACGTGCGTCGAGAAAATAACACGCGATGCAAGGAAACCCATAATTCATTTGGAAGAGTTACCTCTGAATTATCAGTTGCGCCCACCATCATTGGCCCCCTTAACTCATACTCCCTAATCGAAGGTTAATAATAAAACAAAACTACCCCCTTTGATAATGATTTAGGGAACTAGTTGAACCTTTCTGTTAACTCTACTTTACTTTAATTAAACTCCTGCCTCCACTGTAATTTTTTCTTTAAATATTTTTTACTCTGAACTTTTATTCTTTAAACTTCATTTAAGTTTTATCATAATTGAATAAAATTCAATTAATAATACCTTAAGTGAAGTAATTTAATTGTTTGAAACTCTTTTATTTAACATTCTTATAACCAAACAAGATATTTATTTATTTACCTAGTTTTCGAGTAACACCATTATCATTATGAACATTTCATCATCATTTCATTCCTTAGAGAAACTCGTCGAAGGGTCTGGCGTCGTATCAACTCGAGGGACCACACCGTCGCTTCATAATCGTCAATTCGCACGTAGTTACGCGAAAAGACGTGGAATTCTTTGGAAACGAGATTCCAACACGATCGGAGATACCGTGGCAGAGGACACGACAGCGGTACGGCTGAAACCCGAGGGCGGTGATCATCGACGCGAACAAGCAGCTGCTGGCTGTAATCGCGTCATCATCTGCGTGATTGCTTTCGATGCCGATCATTCCCGCTTCTTCGAGACAGAGGGTCAACGCAGCGTTTCGATTTCCGATCTTACCACTGCCTACGTACCGATCGAATTACGCTTCAACGACTTGGTCACTGCACGATTATTACGTTCCTATCTTCACGCCCTCTCATTCAGTCGGCCATCAAACGAATAAAAGCCTCCATGAGCTGCGAATTATTGTCACACCTGGTAGACTTAAACGGACATTTTCAACATCATTCCCAGAGTATAAATGTTTCCGCTCCTTTCATTATTTTTCCTTTATTTCCTCCATTTGTTCCCCATCGCGTGATTTAATTATCAGAGAATTTGATCTCGAGATCAAGAATTTCTTAATATATACCATAATTAAGATGGTATATAATTGTATTCCTATCTTAGTAAAAAATCACTATTAATTTTAAGCATACTACTAGTAATTACAATAACAGAAAATTGAAACTTACCATTTTATCGTGTTTGATAGTTCTAGTATTCATTTTCTTGATAGCTCATTTACTCGAATTTTTCTGTTCTTTTCCTATCAGAAACAGTATCGACGAAGTTAGTCGCATTTGTATAAGATATTCGTGACTTTTTAAAGGTTCCTTTGCAAGGAACTAGAAGTTACCCAGTGGAACTAATCGCAGCAGCTGGAGAATGCAGTGAAAATTGCTTCTTTGATGCAAGAAACTAAGGGATCATTTAGACACGTCTAGCTTCCGGTGCCCTTTGTTTGACGGCGAAGGCATTAATAGATTTTTAGTTAAAAAAATCATCGATCCTTTTCCTAAAACGGTAAAACAAGGCCATAAGTATCCCCCATTAAGTTGAAGGGCCTGTTGGAAGAATCACTTTCAGGTCGACGAGTTTCATGGAGTTATCGATACCAGGATCACTGTTTGAAGATCCTTTAATCTGTAGGTTATTAATGAAGTGAAAAATCGTCAACAAAAAACGGATATACCTATATAATTAAGACGCCCGCATACGATATACAGTTTGCGAATTCTCCGAAGGTCGAATGATCGTAATTGCTTCGAGCAAAAGAAAGAAATTCTATGAATACTTATGGGAACTTGAGAGGGTAATTGTGAATAGCTTCATCTCGTGCAGCTGACTTTATACCTCGTTCTGAAAATATACCAAAAAGCATAAGAATTTCCACATATTTTTCGAGGAAAGATAAAGTCGAATGCTATTAAAAGTGATTTCTTTCGTATTGACTTCTTTAGTCATTCAATATTCCTAAGACTTCTGTGATAGAAAATTTGCATTTTCTTAAAATCGTAGTATTTAGGTAATATTCAAGCGAGAAATATGTAAAAAAATGACGAAAAGTGTAAAATCACATATTCCCCAAAGCGAAGAAGAAATGAATACGAATTACGATTCAATGAACGAAGCAAACGCGACAGAACTCCGCGAATACGAAATTCTGAAAGCTATCGTCACACAAAGCACCAAATTATCCACGGTTGTTCGTTTCCTCGCGGAGACGAGTTACTCAACGAGAGCTACACAGAAAACATCAGACCGATCATCGTGCGAAGAGACCGCGGCTGCAACGGTCGCGGTAACGATGTTTAATTTTCCAATCGATCAGCCAAGGGAAAAGCCGGGGAGAAAAGAAGCGATACGACGGGCAGGATCGACGAACCGGACCCGATCAATTTTATGTCCCCCGGATCGACCGATTGTCCGACGTTAGCAGGAGAAAGAGAGAAAGAGAAGAGCAAAGAGGAGAGGATCGAGACCTTGCGATGCACCTGCTCTCAGGTGTACGTCCGCACCTTCCATCCGCGCGTGCAATGCATCTTTTCACCATCTCGTTTCATCGTTCGATCTTAACTCTAGTTCCCTCCTTCTCTTTCTCTGCCCCCGTGCTTTCTTCTCCAGCTCGCCTGGCCCAATCTTACTTCGAACATTGCGAGTGAATGTGCGAGCCGATCGACGATGTTAATCCTTAGTTAAGGATTCCATGGTCGAGCGTTGATAGCGGCGTCGTTCAGGGCCGGCGATCGGTCGAGGCTCGATGGCTCTGTCAGCCATTGGTGGTTCGTGCCTTCGTTCCCTCCTTGGAGAAATTTCCAGTAATTAAAGTGTCGATAAATTTATCGATGAGGTTATTTTCGGAGTCTTACCAACACGAATCCAGTGGTCAGGTGCTCTGCATCTCTGATATTCTTGCGTAGGCGTCGATGCTTCTGGTCGTCGAGGGTTTGTTTGTTTTGATGTCTGGACGACGAACTTGATTCTTACAATATTCGGAGGTTCTTTCTTTTTCTTCAGAGATACTTTTGGAAACTTTTTGACCATTCACAGTTGAGTTGAGGTTTGTTAAGTGTATGGTCAGAGGTGAGAGAAAGATATGTGCCAAACTTGGCGAGGAATAGAAAGCACGTACGAGACAATGTAACGATCTTGTAAATTAAAAGCGTGACGAATAGAAACCGGTTCATTAATATGTATGACTGTAACTGCTGCTTTTAATAACTCTAATGATAATAAAACGTGAGCCGAGAAATGGTGAAACGGTTCCTTCCTCGCGAAAACGGTACGATTCTCACGGACCTTGTGCCACCGCATTTGCGGGTTCTTATGTATCGTGATCTAGATGTAATATGATGTGCCATTTCACTAGATACGAAAACTGGTCCTACATATGTAATTGGAAAGTTTTTCATTTCCTTTCTCTTTGTTTCTCTTACATTGAAATAATGTGTAGTATTTCTATTTTGAGTTGTGATTTAGATGTAATAGCTTTTCTGATTTCTTTAAATAATTTTTCTTTGAAGTGATTTAACGAAAAATATTTTGATTTTTATAAGATTACTAATACTTCATTGTTTATCTCATCTATTCAAAGTTAGTTGAAGCTATTCACATTTTATCTCTAGGTAACTAAAGTATTCCAGTTAATTCAAATGGATAAAATAAAATCTTTCAAAGCAGGATGTCGAATTAATCAATCAATGGCTTACCAAGTAGCCAAGAGTACTCGAATATCAATTACTCGAGTACAGGAATCATAAGATGATCGATCAATCGTTTCACGAGGCAAGTATAATTAGTCATACACCGTGCATCGACATTCTTTCAAATTTTTCAGACAGTCTGATTGGTTAATTAACCAACGGAGGTGCAATCGATTTACAATCTCTTTGAGGACACATTGCAACGACGACTAACAGGTGTTCAATTTGGTTGCGAATAATTTTCTTGGTTTCTTGGAGGTTACCAGCTAAATATCGCTGAATTTCTGTTCTTCCAGCTATACCATAGTGGTTCGTCTCCCAGATAGGTTCTGGTGAAGATTAATTTCGACGTTGCTTCTCGATCAACGTCCATGCCTCACGCAGCGACTTTTTTTGACGTTAATTGACCGTCCATTAAGTTTTCGTTCGGCTGTCCATTGAATGGACAGCGAGTTACAAGTTCAACACGTTTCTGAACGACGTTTTTATTGCCTAGTGGTAACGATCTGTCGATCGTGATCATGTTCGATGATACCATGCAATATAACAAATCTATGTTACTACTTCAGTTTTCATAATTCGTTTCTGTGGCACAGGTATCCGTGTCGACGCTTATGAAATGGTGACCATCGATCATCTAGATGGAACACGCTTCTCGAAAGTTCGAATGTTTTCTCTGAGTCTTTTCTTTGTTGAAATTTCAAATTTGATTTGATATGCAGAGATTCGTTTTATAAAATTTCGTCGGAATTTCAGTATCTCTATTCTTTTCGTCGTAGCAGCCTTGGATCTGAAAGCATTTTTGATAGATAAGAAAGAATTTTGTATGCAAGGGTACATGGACATTAACATGTAAGTGCTTTATACTAAAGCTATTGAACTACAGTGTGTACCTAATTATGGCATGATATAGTAGATATGTAAATAAAAATATTATAAAATTATGAGTGAATATACGTACACTTTTAGTAAACGAGGTAGTTTCAGGTACTAGGCATATACTTAAGGACGTATATTCTTCGTAGCGAGAGGGTTGAGGCAATCAGAGCGAGAGATTTACGGGCTAGATGAGTACACTGCTTAAAAAAGGTGCATTTCCGTGAACGGACAGGAAGTTATCCTCCGGAATCAACAGGTGAATCGTCTCGTAACAGGAATATCCCCCGGTCGCCGTATCCAACTGAAATTCAGCCAATTACAGAGATAACGATCGTTGTTGCATGATTAAATTTCAACCCACGGAATGTTGGCACATTTTATTCTCCGTTTGATCAGTGGTAAAAGATAATAGAGGAATATATTGCGATATAATTCCTAAAAATGAAGATTCATTATTTGAACTACTTTTGTAGTACCAAGTCAATTAAAATGATTTGTTTCAGACTTTTCACTTTGGCAATTACCGAAAACATGCAGCTGCTTTTGGCAAAATTAATTTTGCTTGGATAAATACGTATTTATTTATTGTTGTACCAATTCAATTATTATCATCATCTGCATAGATAATAGCGTATTTAGACAAACTTTACAGGTGGGTAGTTCTAGTATTGAAGATATAAAACAGAAAAATTATCGATCACGTGATAACGTGCAGAACGATTATTATTTGATGATATTAATTCTTAATTGACGCCCAACACCTTTTAATCGATACGTGCCAGCTCGATCACTGTCCTTTTCACTTAATTATACGAATATATTATAACATTTTATAATACATGGGAACACTGTGACGGAGTCGTTAAAAAATTAATTAAGAAGAAGCTGCAACCAGTCTGATAATAAAAATCTCCCACCCAACGACTTTCTCCAATCCTCGATTAAGCGTGTCAACTCAAAAACATACAACTTCACGACTGAGTCATCCTGCACCTTAGACCTTCAGCATCTGAAATCCTACTTTCCATCCAACGCTTATACAATTCACGCGACTTTCATGAGGCTGAATAACGATTCAATCAAAAAAGAAAAAGGAAGAAAAGGAAAACGTCACAGTGCCCCTCTGTTTCTACAAAATTTGTAAACTATTTCGATCCCTGTTGGTCACGTTGAGGCAACCGCCGAAACAACTGTCAAGGCAACCGTTGAGGCACACTGGTAAGTTACGAGAACTCGTGTTCCTGGCAGTCTGTTCGACCGCATTAGAATTCAAGGCGCAATTATCGGCAGACTAATTATAATTAGGGTAGCGATACGACGCTGAATGTTGTGTCCATGCTGACGTTGATCGCATCGGAAGTCGGTGGGCCGTGTGTGTGACGGTTCCCCCGCGCTTTTTCGCCAGCAATTATGCTTTTATTTCGGCGTGCGAACGAAAAGATAGAGAAAGAGGAAGAGGGAAAAGGGAGAAAAAAGAGAGATGAAAAAGAAACAGGGCGAAGCCACGAAATTAGCCGAGTGAAACGGTACACCTAACCGCCCTTCGGCTCGACCAACGCGCTGATCCAGCGGGACACCGATTCGAGGAAGGAAGTCGTACCGTGATGCCGGCCCCGACTGCGTTTAGAACGCGGCTTCGCCCCGATATATTTGCATATGCATCGCCAGAGCCGTTCCTCTTCACGTTCGACCGTAACGCGAACACATGGAACGATGCTTTTCGAGACTGGACATCTCTCAGGCCTTGGATTACGCATGTAAAAAGTGAATGAAAGTTGAAAGAAGGTGAAAGTTGAATGGCTCAGCAGAAGACACTGCGAGGATCCTCCTGGCTTGATCGATATATTACTTAAGCTCGTTAACGAAGACTGTGACTATTGTTGATTCCAGTACTGGAACAATAGAAAATTGATTTATCTCAGCAGATTGATGATACATAGTATATAGAATCAATTAGGGATAAAAGTGCAAATAGAAAAATAAGTTTAGGTAGCAACGAAGCGATAAATTTAGTGTAGTATGTGATGATGAAGAATTTTTTGTTCATAACGGAGAGGAGAAGAGTATAAAGGTTGATGATATCTGGTGAATTAACAATGTCCCAAAAGAGAGCAATGGAACGAAGGAAAGGTACCGAGAAAGAAGAGGATTATCGTACCCCAATTATAATTAATCTCCCGGTAATTATAGGGCTCCCGCTATCGCGTGAGATTATTGATACGCCAGATGTGAGATTTTAACGCGGCCAATTAGTGTCGAAGAAGCGGAAAGCATATCGTTCGATACAGGCCTGACCGTGGCGATATCATCGTGTGATTCCTGTATCGGGGATCGCTTGCAAAAACGAATATCCAGTCGACAAATTTGCTTATCGTACATTATTACGAAATTCGTTCTTCTCGTTGCAATAAATCTTCCATCCTTCCTGTCTAATTTGGACACCCGTGAACTTGAATCCATTAATTAACGGACAGTTTCCGTAAAATTACGACCTGGTCCTGGATAACAAATCAACGATAGCCTCATTATCTGTTCCTTTCAAAATTTTATTTCAAACTTTTTATATATACGTAAACATCCAGTAATAATAACGTAGGTGTCGAAACATAAGAAATTTATTCCTTACCACAGGCTTTTGCTTCCTTGTTTCCCTAGCATGTACCTAGCCAGCCTCAAATACAGTTACGCGTCCGTAGCGTGGAACAGGTTTAATGTGGTCACATTTGACAGAAAGTTTGTGAGCTCAGTTGTCTTCCTGTGGGGACAATTAACGACATCGTTAAGTCGCGAGGCTTGTCTGCGATCATGGAATAAATACGCGCGTGGATAACGTGGGGAGGAAACGAGAAGGAGCGTAAGAAAGCGCTAAGGGGATGGGAGGGCAAGGAGGGAAAGGGGTAAGGTAAGGGGAAGAGGCAGGAGGCGCTCTTTGCGTGCGGGTCAATTAACGGCATCGTTAAGCGGCGTGACTCGCTCGTAATCGCGAGAAGGATTTCACCGAAAGAAATGGAACAGCGTGTACGCTCCTCTCATTGTGAATTAGTTAATAAGCACGAGCAGTATACCAGCCACGACCTAACGACCAGTGTGGAGTTCACTTTCTAGAGAGATTCGAGATTTCTAACAGGTCGTAATAGTTATTCCCCATTGTTCCTCAACGCGTCCGTTCCGTTTTTCTGCCTCTGTCCGCGATAAGGTGGTAGGTTAATCGCGATATTTGGATCGGTGATACCACGACTGGGGTTCACATGTCTTTTTCGGCGACGGTACACTTTCGCTTTCCGTTTCTGTGCGCAGTGCCTCAGCTGCTTGTACAGGTGCGTGTTAGGTTGTTAGAATAGAGACTGAAAAGACGGAGAGAAAAAAGTTAGCCATTATTAAGAGCAAGTGTCGAAAAAGCAGTCATAATTCGATTGATCTAATCGGTCAACGAATATGGTCGCGTGACGTTGGTATATGACCAATCCTTTTATTTTGTAAGTCAATGGGAAGATAAGGATACGAAAGAAAAGAGGATGAAGAAAACGGAGGAAAGGTTGGCCCGGATAGGATGACCTTGAAAGAAGGTGCGAGGAGCGAGGAGCGTCGAAGGGCCTTCCTCGGAGAGCAGCAACGAGGCAGAGGAGAAACTGGGTAGCGAGACGGTGTAGATACGCGTAAGGAAGCGTAACGCCTACGTAGAGCCGAGCCTCTGACTCGCGACTTCCGGTCAAGCGGCAGGAAGCACGCTCGGTGCGTCGCCGCCACCGACGTCGACTTCGCGTCCTTAGACCTAGCCACGAGCTACGAAATATTTATTTAGCCTTACAAGTCAATCGAGATGACGATTCGTCATTTGTTCCATGTTCGGCATCGCGATGAGAAGGAATTAATTTTTAGTAGCGTCACACGTGACGCGTGAAGGTTTCTAAACGGGACGGAGAAAAGTTTTCATTTCATCGCGAGATCACACAGCCAGATACGCGGCTCGTGGTTAATTAATACAGCGCAGACGTAAGGCGGCAACGCTGAATTTTTCTAGATAACAGAGCGAAGGAATGAATTTTTCTGTAACCGTAATCCTTCCTTTGGAATTTTATTCCTATTTAAGCGATGCTATGGAATTCTTTGAGAAGGCTAAATTGGAGACTTTATTTCATACCTTCTGAATGTGCCGAATAATTTTGAAGAAGGAATTTTACGTTCTTCAGACGATAATCTCTTTATAAAGTTATTTCGTCATTAAATGATTGTCCGCTTTATCTGAATAGTATTTTCTTAATAATATTTCACATCATTTTATTCCGTTTTGGATAAATATTTACCTGGAACTATAATATGTCAAAATTAATTATAAACAATTAATTCAAGTTATCAAATTATTTTGAGACTTTTCTTAATAGTATTTTATACCAACCTCATTCCATTATGAATAAATATTAAATTGAAGTAACAATTTGTTGAAATGTAATTTGAAACAAGAATTTCTTAGAATTTCCTCTAAGCAATTCAACAGATGAAAAGTAAAAGAGAATGAAGGTGTAGATTATTGAAGAGCTTATTTTAAATCAGTTCTTTATTTATCCACTATAAGGCATGATTCTATCGCACCTACGAGTTAACTTGAACGTCGAGGAGGAAGACGATGCCAGGAAATGAAAAATGATTTGGACCGATCGACGTCCGGGTTCCTCTTGATTTTCCATCTTGATGGCGGCTTGTTAACGTTAACTGGTTACTTTACTACGGGCATGAATATAGAACGAAGGGGAATGCCACGAAGGTGGCTTCAACCGTACATCCGGACGATATAAATGAGAAGTTGAACTTCCTTGGTAGTCGCTATTAAAGTTCACCCAGCTTCGATGTTGTCTTAACCTCTGATTGGAACCATTATCTAACTCGTAACATTTTTCCTATTCATTAAATTCACAAATTCAAGAAATCGTGAAATTTCTTGATTTTAATTCATTTATTTCACCTACCGATCTTCTGTGTGAAAGACGATAAAGCCGAACCTTTTTAAAAGATCAAATCAGGAATGGCGGAAACTCCCGTTTCTCCAACGAATGCATTGTTACGACAGAAATTCCGATAACGGAAAGGAAGGAGCCGATTTCTTCAATGAAGATCTACAGCCGAATTAAAATCCAACTCGTGAAAGCAGCTAACCCTGATCGTAATGGGTAAAGTTTCCAAGCATGGCACAGAAGTTTTCAATCGTAGATAGGTTGGATTAAGAAGAAGTAAGAAGAGGATGGAAATGGGTCGCCTGGTTCAAAGGGAAACTTTCTCTAGCTGTTAATACCGTGGAACTTCGAGAAAAGAGCAAGAACGAGTAGTGTGATAAGAAAAAGAATAATTCCTTGTTCGTACGACTTTCTGGCTCGGAAAGGAATTATCTTTCGGTCCGTGCACTCGGCAGGAAACCTAATTTCAGTCTTCCTGTCATGGGAATGTGCGCACCCTGTATCGTGTTTTATAAGAACACGAATCGAACACGACGGTG
>NW_016912971.1:283045-352163 GCF_001483705.2 Eufriesea mexicana | reverse complement strand
CTGTGGCGAGTTTCGTTCGATTCGAGTCATCGTTAGAAACGGCGATCGCTTAGCTGAACAATTTTATCAGACCAGAATTCCTGGAGAATAAAAATAGCGAAATGAAAAGGAACGGAAAGTAGAAGAATGGAAAAAAGCGTAAATACCAGTTGTGCAGGATCTATATTGTTCCACACAATTGTGGGAGTTGGTCTGGTGACGCAGACGAAAGAATCAGTGTGAACTCGATGCAATGTGTTCTATCTTGCATTCAAGACAGTGCAGGAAAGATTAGATCAATCTCAAATTTCCAGTGTTTGTTTCTTCGGTGTCATAACACTTAAAGTCACTATCTCTCTCAAAGAATTTAGTCTATCACAAGAGTTTCAGGTCTCATCTAGAATTATAAATAAGAAAGTTCGATTATTATGTCATGATATAAAAGTTGCATAAAGGGAAAAATAAATGACGTTTGTTTTCTTTGATCTTATGAATGGTATATCTAACCTCAAAGTGTAGACTGCGATAGCGTCGAAGTGTAAGACGAGTAAGATACGTACAAAGCTAAATTAGTTGGAAATATCGCTACAAAGGAAAAGAACGAGGAAATAAAGCAATCAAATTTATTATCGACGGTAAAATGGGCGGAAGATATGAATTCGTAAGATCAATTCCGCGAATCAAAAAGATAAGAATCAACTTAATGATGTGGTTTAATGACTTTCCCTTGGTTCGGCTGCATGTGCACAATTCACCTCACGAAGTCTCCCGGTGCTTTCGACTGCCCGTTTTCGGGCAACGACTCGAATGATTTTATCGTTGCATCCTTCTTCTTCTCCTTCCTGCTTCCTGGGCGTGTAAGCACCGGTCGTTTCGAGAGCGTCCAGTTAACCTTATATTTCGTTACGGGAATTAATGATTCACGGTCGAATCCGTCGCACGAACTCTCTAGAGGCACAAACTCGTTAATTGTTGTCTCTTCGAAAGCTGGATGTATTGTTGATTTTGCACTATTGGCAGCACTGCTATTTACAATAATGTAAACGTTACCGACGGAATATTCAACATGTATTTGCAATGCTGTTACGAATTTGTAAAGTTTAACCTCTTATTGCTTCATCCGTGATCAGTAGTTGTCAATGAAGAACACTATTAATACTGTATTATCGGTAATGAAATTGCTTTTAATCCCGTCACGATTTCACTAACCTAATAATTACGTGTCAATGTTACGCGACAGCAATGTCGAATTATCGATAATGCAGTTGCCTTCAATATAATTCTAAAGACACATCAACGATGCAGTACATGGTTGAACGAAGGCGAGTTCTCTTGTGAATATTACGTTTCGAATAATGAGTCAATGGAGCATTGTTCGAATCGGGTGATCGAGCCGGAAACGTGTGAGAAGGATATAGACAGAGTTCGACGAAGTGGTGTTCGATGTCGTGCGACAGGCGGGCCGCGGCCGGAAAAGCGCGAAAATAGGAAGAGGAAGCGAGTGAAGAAAGAAAGAAAAGAGAGGCGGAGAAGTGGAAGTGGCGCGTGGCACTGCCGAATAAGTATCGGATGCCGCCAGATGTTGCGGTGAAGCCAGCTGCTGCACCTCCGCCACTCTGCCCTCTTTTGCTTTTCCTCGCGGTTTTTCGAGAGAGCCAAGCAGGTACACACACCGACCAATGCAACACTGGTATATGATGTTCACTGGTGGTATTATTGCGAGTCACTTTTTTCCATTTATCACTTATAAAATTTTATTGAAATCGCGTTAATTAAGCTCCCTCTTAAAACACTACACTACACATTGACGCCATTGTAATTTCGATTGACAGATCAAACATGGTGGACAATTTCATTTCGCGCGGTTTCTATTCGAATCTGAAACTATTTTCTAAGTGTGCTAGAATATTAAATTCTTTATTTTCGTGTCAGGCAAGAAAGGTTTAAATGGTAGGTTTAATACGAATTGTGCTTGCTGTGATAGAGACAATCATGTGAGGTTAAGCTGGATTGAATAACTGCGGCAAGTATAATTAGATTGCGTGATGGCATTAACAAGGTTTATTACGAAAGTTCTTGGAAGTTCGTTATATCGCCAAGAAAGAATACTGCAGCAATGCAAACTATTTTTGACAAGTAATGTAAATTTATAACTTACATTTCTTTTTTATTTGGGTCATTCATTATACTTTGAAACAGTTGACTGTTATATTCAGAAATTGTTAGTATGGTTAATCCTCGAATGAAGGTGTAAAAGTTTCACGATAAACATCGTAAAGTTCCCCTTTTCCCGCCAAATTGAACTCACTGATATAAAATGAAGTTATATTCATTACTCACTTGCTGCATTATCATTATAGATCCACAGTAAAATAATTAGCTAGCTTTAAATCAAAAATAATTTTGCATGTATCTTGAAGATATTCATCGTGATACGTAATTAAAAATCCTTGAGGTTATGTTATACATATTATCGATATATTGTGGTTTTTAAAATTCTAATCGTGATCCTTTTATTTCTACAAACACTGTATGAAAATTTATACATTTCGTTATATGAATGAAAAATAACTATCGTTATTCAATTTTATCGCAATTCAATCTATTACACGTGACGCGTTGCACTGTACTAAACACTCATGATTACTTTACATAGATTGCACATAATTTCCGCGGTAGATACGAACTGAAATTATTAGTTTACACAACTTTGAAAATTTATTGCATGTGATGCATTTTTCATTATATATACATAATTGCATGTTATTTCGTACGAATAAATTTCATTAAATGTAAAATCTTTAAACTTTTAGTATGTAATTAAAACTTAATATGATAATACAGTAAAATATTAATATGCCATAAAATGTACTACGTCAAACAATAGTAGCCATATCGGAATTTGGATAAGTACTACTATAGTCCTGATAACAACTATTATACAAAATTTTTCTAATTCGACTTATTAAAAATTAATTATTAAATCAGGAAAATTTCCAATTATACCGTCTAGACAATTTGAAATGCATATTCCAGCTTTCTATATTGTGCAACATTAGCACACTAACCTAGAAAGTGACTCTAAAGCTACTAAATTCTGCCATTATGAAACATTTTACACAGTAACAAAAACGGCATGTTGTTCATAGTATAAATGATAATAAGGTATATATAATCAGTGAAAATCACTGGAAACTGTTTTTTAAATAATTCCTTTCTCTGAAACCGATCTAAATTTATCTGTGAAACCAGAATGAAATCAGAGCAACGAACCTGCAAGCATCACCGGCATCCCTCCCATTTCACTGTCGTAGAACTGGCGTGAAAACCGAAAAGGGACAAGGAGGAAGAGAAAAAAGAGGGCCCTTCGAGCGAGGAGAACGAGATGGGAAGGAAGTGGCGGAGGGGGTCGAAAGCGAATATCCTTCCTGCCGGGGCAGCAAACAGGCAGCTGCTCGGATTTGAGCACGTGCTACCACCGTGCAGCCACGATGAGCCCCGTCTTAGATAGCCGAGGTTGGTAGGTTGCTGGGTAGATAGGTAGGTGTTATACACCGGCCTATGTGACTGAATACGATCCAGGTATCCGGCAGCAGACGAGTATTTTCGTCCGTGTTCCGGTGATCTTTGCACGTACTGCATTTTATTTCTTTTCCTATTCAAATTCACCACGAACCGTCCTGGTTTCTCATTCTTCCAGCAACAATCGAGGTACGGTTGAGGATGATTTTTTTTATTTTGTGGTGACGAGGATCGCTTCGACAGTTTAATTTTCAATGCTCGAGGATTTCAATAGCCGTCAGGAAATGTCGTTGGTAAAATTTTTATATTTTTTTGGTACCTTGAAAAATTCAGTTGTAATGAATTCTGTTAATTTACGTAGGTTAGGAAAGAAGCGAAGTGAGTCGACGACAGCACGTGCTACAATTCCATTTTACTCTGGCCGACAAAGGTTGGTAGGTTGCTGGGTTGATCGGAAGGTGTTATACACCAACTCTTTGAATAGAAGGTGTATACGAGCACCAGGTATCCCCAGGAAAGGGTACGATCGTGCATGCATGCGTGTCTCCCTTCGTGGCATGAACTGTATGCGAGTTTTCCTTTTCGGGCTGTTAATTCTCTCTCAAGGTGGTCTCCGATTTTGCAATTTTACACCGACTGAGTTTCACGGGTTCCTTTTCTTTATATATTGCGTGACATTAAGAAAAACTGTTCGTTAATAAACGATTAATAGTAATAATATATTAAGCCATAAAATGTATAGGCTACTGATTTCTCAAATGGTTATGCATCTAATAGGTAGGCTCATATTTCATTTGGCAGCCGGATAATTAAATCTTCAGCAAATCGAGGATCCCCTTATCTGATCACGTACCCACACGCCCGGCGTTATTAATTTAGTAGAAATCTGCAGGTGCTTCTACAGAAACTTGGTTGACTACCGATCTTGCATCCGTAGCAGGCATACGCGTGATCCTATAGAGAGCCTTTAAAGGAATTTCATCTACGGTAATTTCAAAATCTCGATATTAGTCATGTAATACATATGATATTTAATGCTAGACATCACCATATCTACGTTGAATGATCACTTAATATTACCATAAATTTAAGAATAAATTTTGTTGGAAGTTCTGTTAATTAATTTCAACTACAGAACACATTTGTGATAACCATTAATGGAGAATTGTTTTAGGGGTAAGCTGTAGACGAGCGTGCAACTCATCAGTTAGAATATTGCAAACGATATTTATTGGCCGATCCTCTGGTACCTGATAATCATGCGACACCTGTTACGACACAACACTTACTTAATTGGAGGCTACGAACAGCTGCCCACACGACGAACCAATCACGGCGGTTCGCCTGAAATTCTTCTTTACCCGCGACATCCCTGGTGAGCACCTGTTCCAATTCGGAATACACCAAGCAAGGATCCTTGACCAGGATTTCGCACGAAAGGAAAGTCCGCACTGATTGTAGGATTCCGATTTATTCGATCGACAGCCCGTGATTTCGCTTCACGGTGACGCAACGGGCCAATTAATTAAAACACGTGGCCCACGGAATTGTAAATCTGCTATCAGAATTTAAATTACAAATATTCAATATTTCGTAATCCATTTAATATTGAATAAGTGAACTAATTACTAAGAGTAAAAATATTTTCTTCCATATGAAGATTCGCAAATTTTAATGGTTTTTATCATATTTTAAAATGACGTGATTTGTACAAATATGCGATTTCGTTTATTACCAAGGTTTTACATGCAGTAGGTATCTTATTTCAACATTTCACAAATTCCTTATCACGCGTTGTTGCTCATACTTCGAATTTGAACACACATTTTGCAGCTGCCAAGTGAAGCTAGAAATTTATCCGTCGCATAGAAGCATATCATGCTCAAATATTCGAGAAGGCGGCAACTAGTTTTTTAAGTCCTTTGCCACTTTACAACGACACTGTACAACAATGGTGCACGCATGGCGCAGCTGTCAGGCCGTGTCCACAAGAGGACCACGCTCGAATTCTACACCGTTCATGGTATCATACTCAAATATGTATTCGGACCGTGTACCACTATGGCAGAATTTCTTGATGTTACCTCACCATGCTTAACGACGCGTAAGAGGCCTGCGTATTACACCTGTCAGGCCACCTTTGCCAAAAATTGCTCAAATTCTGTGCCTTACGATGGGACATCGAGGACCAACCAGCTGGCGCTATGAATTTACGCGATTTCGTAATGTTTGATCAACGAAATCGTTTTGAGAAAATTGTTTCACCGGAAACCAATTATCAATGGGGAATCTTGACACCCGACACCCGAGAGGGGTGTTGATAATTAAATCCACCAGTGATTCGGTAGTAATTCAGCAACAACTGTTATAAACAAATTTTGAAATATTAAAATACACTTTCACGGACATAGTGACCAAGCAAGAGATAATGAGAGAAACTGCTGTATGCTATTAACTACTCACTGGCCTAGTGCTTCTCGTAAACAATTTCCACCTTGTGATCAGTAATGTCACTTTTTCTGCATTGGATTACTGAGGAAAAGGTGCAGTTAACGAAAAAAATCACCGACAATTGGCTACTTAGATGGAATTGTAAGAAAGAAGCAAGAAAAAACTATTTAAAAGACCATGAGTATTGGAGAAGGCATTTCAGCAATAAAAATAATATTAACTTTATGCATCGTGATGCAAGGAAAGACGGAATTAAAAAATGGAAAGTAAGACTTCTACATTCCTTTTAGAAGAATTTCACAATGTCAGTTATGCACCAGCAACAGCGGGGAATGAAAAATCATCCGAATGGCTGCTCCAGTAACACGAGTCTTTGGCATTTGAGCAATTTCTAGCCCATGTGTGCGCGGCAAAGACACGACTCGCTAATTCGCGAAACACGTGCCCAGCACCCTCGGAAAGCACTGGTTAAATGAAGGAAGAGGAGTCAAGCTAGCCGCAACCTGACGCAGTTTCAGATGAAGTGAGCGTCTGTCGCTGAAATCCGAGATAAAAATCGTTTCGCGAATAACTACGAAGCGCGTGCTTCTTACGCGTCAAAAATTCAACTTCCATGAAACTCAACCACCGAGTCTTGCGGAGAAAAAGGACAGAAACCAGTGACAGATGGTGGTTTTTGCACTCTGCCTTCACGGATGCTGGATCGGATTGGATGCATCGTTGCACAAAACGTTCATGGTTTTCAAATTGTCCACTTTAAAATTGTCTACTTGATTTCTGACTCCTGCTTTACATTTTGCTCTCTTTCCAGTAATTTAACACTAGAACTATGAAACCAGTCGAAATGAGGAGTTTTAGACATCTACTGAAGCTACGGAAAACATTACTTTTGGAAAACTATTAACATTTATTAAGAGAGGAGGATAATTATATATATTTATTTTTACCATACAACTTTCCTGATATCTTCATACACAAGTCTGACAGATAAGTAATTCCCCTTCCTCTAAAAAGATTAATCAATTTCTCATATCCGAAGGGCATCTCTTTCCTTCTCTTTCTTAACATTTTAGTTTAACAATTATGACAAAATATTAAAATCAATTTTGTGCAACAGCTGTTGTAGCTCGAAGTCTTAAGGGACCGCGTCATTCTTGAAATACCCGGCTATGGTGGTAACGTTAAACCGTGTATGCACACGAGTAAAGGAGGCTGGCACGCGAGCGGCGGCGTGGTTCTCCACGCCACGGTGAAATACCGGAAAAGAATTCGTCCAAAGTGGGCCAGCGGGCTCAGTTTCCAGGCCGTGAGGAGCAACAGATGGCACCGACCTTGCGGATGCTGCGTTAGCTGGGACGCGTTTTTCTTTGTACCGGGCACGTGCCACGCTTCCTTGCCGCCAGCGATCCGCGACCAATGTTCCGCAGACCATATTGAAGCGGACCAGGTTAAGCCGGATCACGTCTCAGCTTTCCTTCTTGTGTCATGTGAAAAGATTTTTCTTTTCGTCGATCGATCGAAAAAAGGAGAAAGAAAAGAGAGAAGAAAAAGCTGAACTACCATCTGTGCCCAATAGACGCTCCACAATCCGCATCTCCGTCTATTCCCTACGGATGGAAATCCTTACCTGCTCCACGAGCTAGCATTCGACTCGCGCATTCGCTTCACCTTCTGTCGACTACGAATTCGAAAGCAATTACCCGAGACTGGCGCTTTTTACGGAGACCTTATGGTGCTCTGATAGATGATCTTCGATCTAGCTTTGAATATGAGGGAACGTATGTAAATTAGGATTTGTGCGCAGTTGGAAGAGGATTCATGGGTCAGATCTTCCGGTTCCTGCCCTTCCTGATGTTCAGAGCTGTGATCTGAAATAATTCAATGATTTTGCAATAAGTGTAGCTATTTTCATCACGTACTGCAACGAACGAGGACCTACAATACAAATAGGTATATAATTCATTACCATTCTTCATGAAAATCCATATCATCCATATCGAGGATCGTTTTACGCGATCATGTTTTAAAAACGTACCAAGTGTTTCAGTCATATTTAGAAATAATGGTCGCATCGATTAAGATCTCCAGTTTCCTCGCGACTAGCTGAGAGCCTATCGTTTTTCCCATTGATAAAGCAGTTCATTCAGCAAAAGCTGGCGGGAAACGCGACACGTTGACCGGACGTTTGACGCTGGTTATGTGTAAATTTGATCAAACTGCGACTGTAAAATTAGACGGGGAAATAATACGGAATCGATCGATCTTAATTCGAGGGATTCATGGCAGACTACAATAACTCGATGATAATGATCCCCTGGTGTCGAATTTGCCCGAGTTTTCGATTACTTCGATCGATATCTTGTTCTTGTGGTTTTCTGTCATCGAGGATATTCGAAATGGACGAACCAGCTTGTATTCTAGGATCCTAACTATTGCTTTCATCTTTCTTGCCTAGGTATAAAATTGTCTGATCTTAATAGCAGAAGATTTTAACGATTGTTTTGACGTTTCTTCAGTACCCACCTGTTCTTCAACGATTATCCAATTCCAATTAGAAGCTAACACGATCCCTCACAATCTTCTTCTTTTAGAACCCCACGACCATTCTCCCCAAAATCATCCCCAATTCCCCTTATCATTTTCCCTCGCTCCTTCACGCCTCCCTAATATCACCAAAAACGAACCGGCCTCTGTTCCCTCGTCCCTATCCTCTTTCCACAATCAACCTCACTGAAACCCCCCATTTAAAAGCGCCTGCCCTTCACCACAGTACTCGCTCACCCTCTCAAGGTTCCTAAAGCAAGCAGAGCAACGCGTGCCGTGTGCCCTTATCTCGCCGCCTTCTGCAGAATAGCTGCTATCTGTTTATGGAGAAAATAGGCGAATCGGCGATATCTGGTTGAAAAATAGACACACGTACATCCCATATCAGTGCAGCCGCGTGGTGGCGCGTGCACGCGTATACACACAGGGTGGTGTATCGGGTCGCGAGCAGAGTAAGAGGGAGAAGGAGAAAAAGGAGGATGAGGTCGAAGGGGAAGACGAAGAAGGGGCAGATGGTAGCGTCTTCTTCGCAGCCAAGTGGCAGCGGGCACGCGCCAACCGAGTCCGAACATCTGCCGCTACTTCCCAGGAGTACAAGAGAACCACCGACTCGCAGGCAACAGGCCATCTTCTAACAGCCAGTCAGTCAGCCCAAGTTTCTTCCTTCCTATGCCTTTTTCACCTACCACCTACTTCACGAACACGCACCCGACGTCTCCCTACAGCTTTTCCTCTGCCTCCCTTATTTTCCTGATCGCTACTTATGGTGCGGTTCCTTTTCAGTTTTCACAGATGCTGCATAGGATCTTCGGGACGAAGCTGAAGGAAAGAGGGGTAGCGAAGTAATGGAACAGTTGCCGCGTTGATTTTGCGCTTGGAAAAGGTGGTTGGCAGACGGTGGTTCTTGTGGAAGAGGTGGTCGAGGAAGGTTTTGGTCTATTAAATTTCTTAACGATGGCACGTGGTACTGGGGAACGTTCGCTGGTACTTTTGCAGATGGCAGCTTGGTTGAATCTGGAATGAACGAATCTTTATGATCCCTTTATCGCAACGGATTACGTAAAAGTGTCGTACACATGCTGTAAATTTATTATATAAGTAGGTGTATAATTTTTCACTAAAGTATCGAAACACAGAAGGATACACTGCAAATTCCTTACGTAAGAGTGTCTCATAAATGTCAAATTCATTTTCCAGTATATAATATTTCGGTAAATTATTGGAACTCAGAAAAAGTTCTTCCTCAATAAGACTTTACAGTTCTTTTTACAGAATATAGCAGATGTACGACAGACGTAAGAGATCTTCAGTGGCAAATACCCTTTATTTAACGAAATCTCGACGTGATCCTTCTTAAAGTCTGACACACCGGTTTTCCTTTCTCTCGTTTTCCTCCTTCGCAGATGCAGTTTTTCCATTATGCCCATCGGTCTCGTGCCACCAGTCACCTCTCCCATCGTCCCACCTCGGCGACTTTCGATTCTCGATCTTCGCAGATGCGCACGTGCTCGGTACCACCTCCCCGGTTTTCTCTTCCTCCTCGATGATCCTTTGTATCTTGCGAGGAGGAAATCCGTCGCGATCTTAAGCTCGTCATGCACGACGTGACCCCATTGTGAGGCGGTACAATGATCCAGGGGATGATGGGCCATCTCGAATTCGAAAGTCTCGTGTAGGAGTTCGAGCGTGAAGACGTCCTTTTTTTAAAACACACATATCGTCAAAAAGACAGACGTACATCCACATGGCACGTGCCCATTTCTTATTGTATTGGAGCCTAGAATGAAAAATATTATTTTACAAGGTGAGCGTTATTTTGCTTTCTTATCTATAGAAGAAGATTGAAGCAGGTAAATTGTTTTTTAAGAGAAATTAATTTTTTTTCTTTTTTTAAATTAGAGGATACTAATGGAAATTAATCTCCACGAGGAATCCGTACGATAGAGAGAGAAAGAGAGAGAGAGAGGGTTGGAAAGAAGAGGGTCTTCCTGATCGTGGCTCGATCGTGCCAGATGTAGGGTGAAGGTAAGGAGGAACTCGGATTTCCGATCGAGGTTCCTCCCTTAATGTGGCCTCCCTTTCCTACCTTGATTGCCTCGAAAGATTTTATTACCCTTATGAAATCGAGCTACCGCAAATCGCGCCCTCGAATGTTCCCCCATGGTAAAGGATTCCGAGAACGGTAAATTACTAAATTACGCTGCTACCAAACGATAAAATATACGTATAAAAATATCCTATAGGATTACATATCGATTGCATTTCGGTAAATTATATGTCTGCAGAAGATTTGAAATTTAATACAACATTAGTATAGGTTCAGTCTAACTTTTCTGTACAATTTTGACTATTTACAAATGTATTTTCTATTGAAAGTCCAAGTGTATGAGAATTTTCATGTCACTTTAGCATTAGCTAATTTATTTCGTTTAATCAGATAAGCCTGAAACGTTCATAAGCTATGATTCGTTTCAGCTATCAAGAAACACCATCAGAGACACAGATACCAAGAGCTCATATACACGCAGGTGTCACCCTGATGGTCTGAAATCAGGCGAGAAAGGCATTCGCGGGATCGTAGGGCTCGCTAATCTCTCGTCGTTGAAAGCTGCATAAAGGTACAGAGAATCTCTCTCTGCCTGTCTCCGTTTCACCCTCCTCGTTGGAATTCTCCCTCCTGTCTCGGTGCACACTGCATCTGGCACGATACTGGCAGTCCAAACATGCTTTTGTCACGAGTAGCTATCCTACTGTAAGTAAATACCTCATACCTGTCAGCAGGAGCCGGCTGCAGCGTATAATATACGTCTACTGCTCTTTCGAGGACATCATTGCAACATCTCCTGGACCTGGATTTAAAATAAGCACTCCGTCAACTTTCACTAGCATTTATGCATCGGCAGGGCTTGATTGACAGTGGTTGAAGTAAAGATTCGTACTCGTTTCCTTAAGGGATGGTATATGGCAATGGAGAATTGCTGAGATTCACAGGTGATATGGATTGGAGAGGGTGGCATTTTAATTGTGAAGCTTTTGAGGTATTAATTGAGATAATATGTCAGGTGTGCATGTTAAATTTCAGTAATGTTAATTGGGATGATGTATCGGTATTTGTAGTTAAACGAGAACGTGTCACTAATATAGATTGGAACTGAGGATAAGAAGGATTTTTATGTCTAATGGTACAAGGATTTAGCCTTGGGGAATAATGATAGGCATTAAAATGAGAGGTATTTGACGTTGGTTAGGACGTAGGCGTGGGCACTGCTTGTCTGAAAGTTATATACAAAGCTTTAGTTACATATAATCAGCAAAGTGTTCAGTCCACTGTCAGATCACGGAACAGAAAGTTGATTACTGTTTAAATTATGGAGCCTTCGCCATCTATGCAGGTAGACTCGTTGATAGAACGCCCCTAACGAGCGATCATTAAGCGCTATCTTCAAGACATCTATGACTGCGGATTGCTTCATCACTGGATATAATCTTAATCAACCGCAATCCCATTCCCACTGTGTTGTACTCTTATAGGGAGGGAAGAATAGGCGCCTCTCCGTTAACGTCCTTTGACGCAACAAATTACCCTTGCTGGTCGCTTCCAGTCTTTACTGCTCATACAAAAACCGATACTCCTTCGTTCGTACTTCAAACAACCATAATTTTCATACGAGGAGGCTTCATTGAATCAGCACGTCTTAAAATACCAGACAACCTTTGTCAATATATCAAACAATAATTTGCCAAATAATCGCTGACAAATTGATTTCTTAATTTATTCACAGCAGTTCAAGCTCACAGCTGCCTCCTAACTAAAACCAGGTTGCCAAGGGACAAGCTGAAATACACGATATCCAACCACCGATCAAGAAGAGTATCGGTGAATGGAGCAAGAAAAACATTGGATCTCCATGGAAGGCCGAGGTTCTGCCGGTTTTGGAAAATGTTCTCAATTCGTTAGAAGCGGGCCTGTCGCATTAACGAGGCCAATAACGGTGCCGGCAGGTGCCACGTGCCCAGCACCACTGTCGCTGTCCATCGTCATACTTGCTTTCTTGCTCTTGGCCGTGCAATATTTTCAATGAAATCACCGGACCCGTAGCCAGTCGGCTACGCAATGGCCACGCTGGGTGCCATGGTTACCAGGCCCTCCTGAGAAAGCGGGCCGCAAGGAAACGAAGAAATGCTGCTAATTAAAAGTCTCTACGTGAGCCAGTGGATTAATTTATCAGTGACGTTTATACCAGCCGTCGAGACCGTCACCAGATAACGATTCAGCCTGCCATTCTTCTCCAACTGGATCGCTCGTGTTTTTCCTGGTTTGGTTCATTGGACCAACACATCCTCGAATTTGCTCGCTTACCTCTTTTACAACTGCCTACTTAGCTACGCTAGCTGACTTTTCTTCTGGGAAAATGTAAATGCAAATGTTAGAAGTTACGTAACTCGAAATTAGAATGTCTGAATGTACAGAAGAAGACGCAGTGGAAGAATCAAATGGGTTGGAGGCTGAGGACCGTGAGGGACCTCCAAGATTAAGCCGCAAGTTCCAGGACAGTTATCTACAAATAGAAGAAGCAGAAGTTTGTCATAGCATGTAGAACTAGGGAAAAAATTCCTAGTTCTATATTTTTTATCCTATTTAAGCAATGTCTTACTACAAAGGGACCGATCGTGCCCTGTTTTTTCGATTCTACTTGTTTCGCTCTGCTTTTTTGCATCCTACTGTTTTTTCATACCAGTATCCGCGGTAATAGAGGATTTTTTCTATCATTTCCTTTGCAGCCAGGGGAAACCCTCGTCGAAGACACCCTTGGCAGCTGTTCACCCTCGGCGCGGAAGTGATCCTGAGCTATCGGCTTCTCCGGCACTGAAGAAGCGGAAAGGGAGGCCAGCGAACTTGTTGAGAAAAAATTGATTTCACGAGGATGAAAGCACGTGGATTGAAGAAAATCCAGCCATGCTTCGTTTTTTCGTTGCTTTAAACCGATTAGCAACTAGCCGAATCAATCCGAGGATTTCTTCATCAGGCCGACTTTCCTTTTTATTCTTCGACTTACGGAATCTACGGATATACGTCAGATTTTCTCAATTCTGTCTTTCTTCGATACATTCAGACGCAGGAAGTTCATTCTTTAAAAAATTGCTAATTGATGGTTCTGGTTTCAGTGATTTTAACATCAGTAATCCCCCTACTGATAGAATTATGGTTCATCCAACAGGAGTTTAAATAATTTTTCCTGAAACCATTTCCAATATCTCTCAAGATTATTTCTGTGTCCTAGAACGATCGATTTTTACACTAAGCATAGTAGGGTTAATACTGTTTTGTGAAAAAGATATTTCAACTCCAGAAGTATCAGCTCTTTACAGCAGCAGTTCTCTGTTATAATATAAGATGTAGAAAATGTTTCTCATAAAGAATTTCTATTTTCATATGACAACATTGTCCAACAAATTTTATCTTTTTCCCTAATCTGTAATATCCATTAGGCGAGTCTTCTAGAGCTTACTTTTCTGAACACAAATCTGTAATCAAAATTATTCCATCACCCACAGTTGTCGAAAAATGTGAGTTTTTCTTAACACGCACGATTTTTTGTTAAAATGAAGAATTACATAAAAAGTAAGAATGTTAAGTTAGTAATAATTCATTTTAACTAAAAATATAGAGGAAATGAAAATATTTTGACATACATATACGTATAAATTATCAAATTCATTATTAAAAACAAACTGATATCGTTAATAACAAATTGTTCACAACGTAAATTTCTGATAAAAATAAAAAAATTAATGAATTACTTGTTATTACTACTAATTTATAACGTACTTGAATTAAAATGTTCCTATAATTTGCAAAAATGTTTATAAATTATTATACCAATTGTTAATAACAAATTAATATTGTCAATAACAAAAATATATTAAAAAAGTGAAAATATTAATAAATTATTGGTTATAATAAGACTTTGATAACGCACTTGTGTTAAAATGTACCAATAATTTGCAAAAATGTTTATAAATTATAACACCGATTGTTAATAACAAATTAATATTGTTAATAATAAATTGTTTGTGATGTAAATTTATAGTAAAAGTAAAAAAATTAATAAATTATTGGCTATGAGAGCGAAAAATTAATAATTAATAAAATCCACGAAGTTCGAAAATTTCCGATTGGGGAGGGGATGCGGCCGATTGGCGGCTATATAAAGGGCGACGCGACACAGCAGAACTCATTTGCCAGTTTGGCATCGCGAGTGTAACATCTAAATTTTTTCGCATGCGGGAACGGGAGGGGGTCCGAATGAGGTTGGGGTTGGCCCCTCCGCCCACACCTCACTCCCTTAAACTATTTACTAATCATCTTATTTTTGTTTTCAGATTTTAATTTCTTTTCTTTTCAGGAATGAATTATTTTTTATTTTTTCAGGTTTTAATTATTTTTTTTTATTTCAGATGTTATTCCTTCTATATATATATATATATTTCGTATAATATTCGAATGTTTCGTCGTTAGTTTCTTTATATCTCATCGTTGGATAATTTGTATCTCATTTTTGGGTTGTTCATCTCTCATCTTTGGGTTATTAATAATTTTCTTCCCCAGGTTTAATCTATTTTTCTTTCAGCTTTTAATTATTTCTTTTCTTTTCAGACTTAATTTATTCTTCTTTTTCCACATTTTATTTTTTCGTTTCTATTCATATTCATTCGAACATTCGAATATTTCGTATAATATTCGAATGTTTCGTCGTTGGGTTGTTATGGCTCATCAATGGCTTGCTCGTTCCACTTGGTTAACCTTCATTGATTCTATTCTTTCATTTTTTTTCCTCGTACTAATCCGTTTCCTTTCAGATTTATATTAACAATAATATATTCTGTTTCAGCTTTTATATTTCTCAAGATTCTCAAGTTTCTTCGAGACTTGATTTGGGACACATCAATGAACGACGCGGGATGCGTTTAGACTTAAGTAGACCTAAGTAATAAGATAGATGCCTAGACTAAGTACCATGTGCGCGCTATCCGTACAAAGGTATGCTATCTAACTTGGAGCGAAATATATTAATTCTCTATACTCCCTTATCCCCCTCGTTTACCAAATAGAACATAATTGTTCTCGCGATAATCGCGATCGTTCTTAAGTACCGACTAGCCTGCGGCGACGTACTCTCATGTGCTCTATAACTCCATGTTTCGTAAGTCATCCAAACGACTCGTTCCGACACTCACCCTCGCCACTGCCACCCTTGTCACGCATCGGTTCTAGGGTGGTCGGCGGGCTGGCACTCATCTGGGTCAATCCGAGGGTCTGTCGGCCCTAGTCGTCCTGGGCACCAGCGCGTGCACGACCGGGGTATGGGCCCTGTAGCCCTGACACTGCATATGGGCCTGCGGTCAGACCCCATGGGATGATTAATTTCTCCCCCATGTGGCAGGGGCCTGCGTGACCGGCTACAGGGCCTCGCTAGGGACCCTTGGCTTGATTTTGGATGTTTCGTTGGTTCGTCGACCATTCTCGCTCGCGAGTAAGTCATGGCAGGGTCTGTGGTGGCTGGATGGGCTAGGTTCGGGTCGGGAGGGTGCCGAGGCACGAAGTTGTCTTGTACACGAGAGTACGTCTCGTAGGCTAGTCGGTCTTTCGAATAATCGCGAACTCGTTCGGGCGCGTCGCGATTTTTTACTTGCTCGCGTCTTTCATATTTCATTCCTTATTTTTATGGGAACTTGGAAATATTAGAGTCTATTGAAATAAAATATCTTAACGTCGCGACAGTAGAGTTTTAGTATACCGAGTCGAAGTCCCTTTTATAGGACACGAAATTTTATAAAGTGTCGGTAGAGTCATTTTAACTTAATTCGCTCCAAGTTAGGTTAGGGTGCCTTTGTTACAGATAGCACCAGCAGGCTGCGCCACTAGGGCGCATGTCTGGGTCTCGATGCGTAGCCACCTTCACGTGGTGAGACCTGGTAATTGGTATCATTTCCCAAACATAATTTTTGGAAAACGATACCAAGCAAAGAGCTACGCTTTAAGTTTAAGACATTTGTTATCTATTCTAAATTTTCAATGTTCCTTTTGACCTTTGTCAATTTTCCGAAACTTTATAGCAGAATTATTATTTTTTTTTTTTGTAGACTGTTATATGTTAGTTTCATTGCACTTGGTACTAGGATTACGCGCATCTACAGCGTTATTGGAGTTAGAGAAGCGAACAATGTCTGTTAATATTATTAATATTATTATCTTATTAGAAGTCAAGGTTAATTATTCTAGAAGCAATTGTAAATATACTGTAATTACAAGAATAAAAAGTCTGGAGTTAGACAGTTTGCCTGGTTGTATAGTTTAGTACTAAATCCACATGGCCAGTTAAAATCAGAGATGTGGATATGTTAGAGACAAAGGGCAAAGGAACCGCGACGCAAGGGATGATAACGCGAGATACAACTGACATGTCCAGAACCGTATTCCTTCATAAGTCAAACTCGATCACATGGAACTTACGTCCAGTCACCTGTCACGCCAGACACGTATGGCGCGTGTACTTTAACGCAAATGACCGATAATCGACGCAGTAGCGAGAGCTACTTTTCCCGTACATGTTGCAAAGTGACAGGCGTCTTTAACAACAATCCATCGTTAAGAGACCCGTTTTACGACATTACATTGTTGCTTGCTGGAACTTTAGCCAACAGTAATTACAATTTAATGATATATCGATTTCCACCTAATTACAGGTTGACGGATCGGTCTGCAGGTGAATACGCTTCGTTTTTGAACAAATTCTGGATATATAACACGCTTATTAAAGTGAAAACTATTAATTACGTGCCGATATAGAGGCGCTTTAAACGGTAGAATAAACGAATCATCAATGTCCATCAAAAGTCCCGATGGGCAGCTCCACTCATGCTTCCACTGAAATGTATTGATGTAGTCGATAGGATTAACGCCATTGGTATGTGGTTCGATTGATTTAAAGTTTCTTGGTAAAACGGATACTGGAGGTCTTGGGTTGAAATTTCTCAATGACAATGGAAACGAAACGACATTCTACAAATATAACAAAAACAGGATAATAGGAAACATAGATACATAAAAAGACAAGAATTTAAAAAAGGCAGATGAGGATGTTGCAAACCTTCAGAGATATACATTTTGAATATTTTTTCTTTTTTAAAGTTCTTCATTCTGGATGTAAATATCAATTTCACAATGCATCTCGAAGATTTTTAAACAATTTCCAGGTGCAGAACAATTATTCTTCCATTCCACATCATACGTTATTATCGCTCCTACAAAAATAGCAAGTGCCAGTGAATCTTTCAACAGAAATTTCCATTCGATCGATCTTTGAAATATTTAAAATAAGAATATATTTGCAAAATAATGTAGGCATACCACAGGAATACTGTTATTCTGGTGAAAAGAATGAAGTATCCATTACAAGAGTGAGAAAGCGAGATCCATCCTGTTATAGCTATATGATGATCAGTGGAAGCAGGATCTTGAACGGGCTGAATCGAGTACCGATGAAAATTCGCTGCTGCATAATTAACTTTCGTTGCTAAAGTGAAAGGCTGGTATTATTTTGTAATAAACAGGGCGTCGTAATAACACGATAGTGTAGCCAATGACTCCAGTTCTCGCGTTTCTCTACATGCCCTTGCTCCCTTTATCTGGCAAACGACCGTCGATAGTGGCACAGACAAATTTCGATCCCCCGAGCAAACGATTAATTACCAAAAGTCGGAGGGGCCGTCGTGGTCCGTTGATGAATGCCACCTTTTGTGTCTTTCTTCATTGTTCGCAAGCGTAAACAGCCCTAACAGTATTCCAGGATCTTTTCATACTTGCTCCTGCCACCCTATGAGACTCTTCTCCCCTGTACGAATCATTTTCCTTACGCAAACGATCTCCTGAAATCATAACGGTCGTTTTTGATAGAGAATAGGACTGGGTCAACGGAAGCAAGTTAGCGAGTCCAGGTATGGGCAGGTGTCGATGAAACGATGTGACACGAAGACAAAATAAGCGATCACAGTTTGGTAGAGACTCACTATGACGTTAGGGAGAGTAACGAAAAATGTGGAATTATGGATTACGCGGATTAAGAAGAATGGAGATTGTTGGGGTTAAGAACGGTGAAAGAAGATTGGGGAAAGGATCCTGGAATTAATCCCGATGCAAAATGTTCGACCAAGGTATAAGAAAATCAAAGTACTGTAACGGCTAGTAATGACAGGAAGTCATGTGGTCGTACCAAAAATACCACGTGATATATATCCCAATTTCTCCTCGGGATGGGACAATGTGCTATTTGAAAGACGTCCCCCGTTGTGACCCAAAGTTTATCCTAAACGCAAATCGATTCGAAACAGCGTTCCTCCTGCTTCTAGTCGGACTGTTAGAAACGACCGTTGCGCTGTCAGCGGCAATGACGAAGAAGAAGATCAGGGGAAGACAAGAGGTATGAACCCAGGCAGTGATTCAAAAGATTCTCCGTACTTTTTGGGGTGTCTCGCAGCTGTTCTTCGCCCTCTACCTCCCAGATTTCGGCTACTGCTTGTTCCACCATCTTCTTTCTTATCTGCGACCCATGCAGAAGCACGAAATTTCGTCGATCTACGTACTCGATTAACTAGTACGTGAATCTCGAACGATGAAGCGTTTAGGCAAGAGGGTCCTTTCGTGTCCTTTCATCCATTCATTGTTCTTGAGACCGATGTCGAAATAATTTCTTAGGATCTCTGCACAGAAACGTGTAGCAGATGGATATTATTTATGACATGATTAGGCTGATAGGATTTTTTAGAAGAGTTAAGCTAAGGGTGAATCTCGATACGTTCAATTTGAGGGAAGAGTATGGAGGGGTTTGGGAAAGAAAGATGGATTACTGTAGAGGGTATAGGGTTATCTAAACGTGATTTAATCGTATTGATTAAAAAATGAATGAATGATAAATTATACGCTTAAAATGTAGTCCTAGAAGAAATGAACGTAATCAAAGATCAAGAAATAAGGAAATTTATGTTCTTTGGAATTATAACGTAGAAGAGAAAATATTCACAAGGTCAAAGAATTTTGCTTGTCTTTGTGAAACATTCATTTGTAATAGAAATTATGTAGAAAAAGAGGTATGGTTAAAAAAGCATAAAGAAGAGAGCAGTGGAGGAAGAAGCAAGATGGTGAAGGCCTTCTGTTGGCCGAGAAGGTCTTATAGGGTTGAAAGCTCACCGACAGAAAGGAGTGAGTCGTGAAGCGGAGTAAGCGAAAGGCATTGAAAGAAACAAGTCGACCGGCTTGCAAACTCTTCGATTGCTGTCTCGATCGAAGCCAGCAATCTGTCGCCTTTATGTCCTTCTCGATCCTCTGGGAATCTTTGTTGAATCCTTTGCCAAATCTCTCCAAGACGTTCCAGCCATTTCTTAGTTCTTCTTTCTCTCTCATCCCGTTTCCTCTACCTCTTACATAACTCTTAGAGGGGAAGATTGTAGATAAAAACTGTTTTTGGATGGAATCTTAAATCTTGGAAGAGATTTAAAACGAGTTGGAGACAATAAAAGAAGTACCCTTAAAACAGATAATAAAAATACATTAATAAAATGTGGAACTTCTTTTTATTTGTAATAATATATAAGAGATCTTACTTCGAATTTTGAGTAAAGCAGTCTTAATTTCTCATTTCACAGTAGAATATCTTTAAATAGATATATATTTATCCATGATGACAAATTACTTTTCCAAACACGACAAATTTCTCTCACCCCTTTTTCGCGTATCGACCACACCTCCTAGGAACGTACAGGATGCGGCAGACGGTGGAACTAGACAGGAGAAGCAAAAAAAAGTAGAAAAATGGGGACGAAGAAACTTCAGAAATCTCACGTCATGCCAGAAGTAGAGGAGGGTTGAACAACCCTACGGACCTTCTTTATTAAGCTCCGGAGACTTATTCTCGGTGCCAGACGGCGTGTTGTAAAAAGGGGGAAGAGGTCCTGGCAACCCTTTCCCCAGGAAGACGCCAGTCCTCGCATAGTTTACGACCTTTCCACTTTCGTTTTCCTGCTTCTGTATCCGCCCTTCGTGCTTGCAGCACGAGAACGTTTCCAGAGAATCCGTGAGTCGATCGAAATCCTGGAATTACCTATTACATGAATTGAAATCGTTGACCTCGCTGGGTGAGGCTCTTCGACGACAACGTCTAGAAATCTTTGTGACTTCTATACATCCAAAACTGTAAGTAAAAACCAAGCTTAATTTTTAAACTCATTTGTCATCGCTATTTATATTTTCCATTTTCTATATCTCACATTTTTTTATATCTTTCTATATTTCATTATTTTTTCCTCCAAATGGTTTTTTCTTGTGATTTAAAAATCCTATAAAACACCTGCGTGGTTTTCCGGTTGAGTAGTTTAAGGTGGAAGGACATCCGGAAGTAAATTTACTAAATCTATTTGTTAAATCCACCTTCCACTGGTTAGTGTTCAAACATACGCAAAATCGAAGCTGATTCGAAGGTTTCCACGAGCATCGATTTTCAAGATACCTGTGGAAAAGGTTCACCGTCCTCAGTTTGCTTTTAACCGCAAATAATTTCTTTTTTCCTTTCTTCTGATGTATCCTGTTTCAATCACTATCAAGGTCTCGTCAAGGTCATAAAAAGAATGGATGCTTTTCATTTTTCTGGAAGGAATTCATGATATTAATAATTGCGAACCCTTCAAACTTTTATGATTAAATCTAATTTACATCTTTTTTTGAAATTCTCTGAGAAGCCAGAAAGAAAATAATGAGTTCAATAAAAATCTCACCATTAATCAGTATCCATGAAAAAATTCCACCCACTGTAACTCACATCCGCACGTTGGCAAGTACATCCCCGTCATCCCTCTGGACTTCACTCATGGATCCGCACCCCGTGTTTCTAGATAATCTCTAGAGATTATTTCCGGGGCCACGAGAATAGAGAGACCATGTCGCTGAAAAAACCTGTATGTATTTCACATACGACGTAGAAGGAGGACCATCCCAAAAGATGGCACATGCAAAGAGAAAGAGGGCCTCTCTCTTCTCATAGCATCTGTTGCATCGTGCTTCAACACCACCACCATCACTGGCCACACCACCAGAAGGCACCATCACTACCACCGGCCCTGACGACCACCAGGTGCTACCCACCTTCCGTGTCTCCCCATCGTCGTCTTCGAAAAAACCTTCTCCCCTCCGTTGCCCCCTCACCATTATTCCCTGAGATTTCCACCATCTGCGTCTCTGCACCACCCTTCATCTTATCTCTGTTCAACTTTTCTGACTCGCATTGGCATTATCCTCGTCAAACGTCTTCGAAGACTTCTGGCAACCACCTTCTGCCGAGTACGAGTCTAATTGTGTCCGGAGTCGGGATGATTTCTTGCCGGGAGCTGCACGGGGTGGTAGCGCTGGAGCAACTGTTGATGGATGCTGTCTGGAAACTGTGGAACAAGACAGGGAGAGGGTAGATTTACTTGACACGGAAATAGCAGTAATAATGAAAGCTGTATGTCAATAATTTGTCATCATGTTTGTTATCTACCTCCTATCTCATTTACTCCTGTTTATATTGCATGTTACTTCACTCCATTTATTATTTACTCCTTCCCATTTCATTTTTATTTCCATTCCATTATGTCCTTTCTGTTCCATACACACTGTGTATACATGAAAACACTGCAATTAAACAATTATGCTAGTTAGTACAGAAAATAAACATCAATGACTATACCAGGTGGTAGTATGTTCAGATCTGACTTCGTTCCCAGAAGAAAGAGCCTTATTCGCGTATTTACCATCCCCTATAGTCTTCCCCATTGTCCAGCGGCCAACTTTTGTTTCTGCCGTCAGAGACGAGCCAAAAGGGAGAAAACTCGCTGTTTTCTTGCTTTCAACTGCTGCCCAGCGACCGGTTCGTCTGCTGTGTTCGAATCTTCTAAGTTTTCTTCGCGATGGAGAGAGAGCTGTTAATGGGGCTGGCTGTTGTGTCGCGAAAAGAAAAGGTGACAGGGTGAGTGCAAAAGGGGGGAAGAGGGAGTGGCAGTGGCACCCTGCATTCTTCGTAGACCTGGTACAGGTATGTGGCCCATTGTGATTACGTCCCCACGTGAAACCAAGTATGCAGATTCCCCTTACTCCGCAGAACGCCGCCAACTTTGCACCCAGGCACACCTGATGAACGTATTCAACCATGGACACGCGATGTTTTGAGGACTCCATCGAGAAATATCGATCTCGCCGCTTGTGTCCGTTGACTCTGTCCACTGACCTGGACTAGGTACCATGTTTTGTCGTTCGAAAGCTGTTTCGTGGAAAAGAATCATATTTTATACGATGCTAGTATTTTCTTTTTTATTTTGTCAGTACTGAATTGATTTTGTTGCATCTGTATGGACGAAGAATTTCAAGACCATTCAGAGCTAGTCATTCTATTCACCAAAAATTTATTTTCCCTTCGTGATATCCTTTTTTAACGCCATTTAATTCTTGCCTCTCTTTCTTTTTGTCTCTCTCCCATTTTGTGCTAAAAATTAATAAAATTGTTTCTTTCATCACAGGTAATTGGTTTAATGAGTAAATTGAAACACTAAGCCTACAATCTAAATACGAGTAGTAGCTTGTGTAGTAATTATTGGTGCCCAATGTAGACACTCGAGTATCTCGAGTCAGTTAATACTACATAACGACGTATAGTGATACACTTAAGCGCCACTAAGCGGCAGCAGTTAAGCGTGCCGTGCATACGAATTATTCCGTAGTCCGTAATTGCGGGCACAGAAATCATTCGAAACGGTTCATCGGTAATGATCGTCGTGGTTAACCGTTCGCCGCGTCCAGCTTATTTACCCAGCGATAACATAATCGTTCGCAGTTAGTAGATATATAATTACCTTGGTCTTGGCCCCCATCTCAGTGCAATTACGTTGCGTGATACCTGTCGACCGAGGGAACAGGTTGCCTCGCACGAGAATTCGATGCCACGTGGGTTCCATGTCACTCGTGTTTTTCTTGACTTGCCGATTATTTGACAAAAAACACAAAGATTGTGAAACAAATTAAAAAATTTGTCCAAACTTTTTATCACTTACTTTTAACCTTTCACAATTCCACTGTTTCATAACCTAACATGTTCGACAGTTTGCCGGCGTTCAATTACTGAATATGGCAAATTACTAAACTTCATTCACATCAGTTAAAAGAATGTTATAACTTCTATAATAATTTCTATTTTGTTATTATGAAAACAGTATCGATGAAATCGTGAAATCCCCGCAATAACAATATTCAAGCATAACACATAATAGTTGTAGATGTAAATACTCTCTAGTATAATACTATGACCGATGTTGCCAAAGATCAAATATAGTTGGCGCCACGCATAACAAATTATCGATGACGAACCACCAGATGATACAGATTTCTATATATCTCAATACACAGGGTTACAAAAAAGCAAAAATTATAATACAGGATTAATTTTTTCTATTATGTGAACATGTATATGTGTATATATATAATTTATTATGTGTGTTCTTTCTTGTTTGATATACATTTTTTTCTTTTTTTAATTGCTCACAGGTAGAAGTCCACCGATGTATGAGTGTGTGATCTTGGAAGCCAAAGCTTTCTTAACCTATCGTTCTTTGCGAGAAATGATCGTTTGACCACTGACGGACATGGAATATTCTGTACACCCATCCAGTTACGAACACTAAACATTATTTTATCTGTTTACAATACTCCTCATAGAAACAAATTATTTTCGTGCACTGTGCACACATAGCAATGACAAAATTTTATACGCTTTCCATGTTCAGCTGGCATAAGCTTTTAAACCCTTAATGATACAGATGTCTGTTACCAGAATGAAGAATTCACCACACACTAAATTGAGATATCTCCAGGTGATACGGAACTGCACGAATGTCTGTTGTAGGAATAATGTTAAAAAAATTGGACATTTTTTATAAGCAATTTTATCGGCATAAAATTGATTTCCTTTAGAAAGTGGTTGAATTATACCGTTACCCGTAATTCTGCGTAACATTTTACACACACTTGCGATATGGTATATCCTGTTTGGGAATATGTTAATACTCCCTCATAGCAGCACGGGTATTCCCATTACAGAAGTCGTAAAGAAAGATCATATCTGCATGCTCTTGATTCGTAAATAATTGCAGCACTTCGATATAAAGTTTCGATAACTTTGATGACCTCAGGTAATAAACACAGCTCGCATAAACAAACTTCACATAAACATCGTTGATCTGTACGACATTAATCTTAATTGTTATCTTTGTATTTCACTTTTTCCTCGTATATTTTTATACCTTTAGAACTGATTTATGAAATTTGGATACTGGAAAACGGAACATCCTATATGATTTCAATACTTCTTCCTCAAGTATCAAAATACAAGATTACATAACCTCTCCATCAACCTCTTTACTTCATCCTAGGACAAGAATCACAAGATATCAAGGATCCAAGAATCACACACTCCTACCGTCTCTTGCGATATACATGGTACGTAAGTGTACAATGTATATTCCTATTATCATCTCTTGCAACTGGCGATATAGAACAAGCAAACAAAGAATAGAGGCAATTTCACGTGGCAACAATCCACATACCCCCTTGCCATCACCATTCGCCGAAACACGCGAAGCTCAAGCTCCCTTGTTATGTCTGCGCGATTCGGACTAAAAAGTTTCTGCTTTCACAGCTGCTGCTGGTCCGCTGTGTGTGCCATTCGAAAGTTGTTTATACTTTCGCGCCGGCGAATACACGTATTATCACGATGCGGAGAGGAGCACGCGGATGAACAAGCGAGGGAACTCAGGCGCGGGACAACTTTCGTAACAGTAGCGTGTATCGTTCAGTTTGCGCAGGTGATGCAACCGTGTCGCCGGCCATTCTGCCAGATATCGTGCAGAAAATGGACAGATTGTGCCTGTGTGTCAGGCAAGAGCGCATTCTGCTATGATTATCGATTCTGCATTGTGCCCTTACCGATCAGATATTTGACACAGGGTACGATTATTTGCGTAAGGCGATAATCGTACTTAAGGAATTGCACATACCTATTTTGAGGAGATACTAACTCAGGGGTGAAATATTAAAGGTGGAGGTTGTTTCGGTATTTCAGGCAAGCAATCGGGTTACGGGAGAGATAATTCTTTGATTTCTTATCAACCCTGTAGAGATAAAGGTGATAAGGATTTCGTATTGGCCACTTTGAAAGATGCAGTGTCTAACCCAATCTGATTCCACTGCTAATATTTGCAAAAGAAGACTGTATGAAAATGTGAAGATAGAAAATATTCAATTTTCTTTTAATTACTTAAATATTCTCCTATCACAAAGTAAGGTAAACGTTTTATTTTCTCCTGGAAAGATAAAATATCTTTCTTTACGTAAAAAGACGTATCTTCGAGGATTGGTGAAAAGGAAACTTTTGCAGTAATGGATATCGAGGTCGATGTAATAGAAGCTGATAATCGAGACAAAAACCGTGAAGTTCCTAATGGTTAATGGATTCAATGTCAAGAGGATTAAAGGAAAGGCAAAGGGTTCGATTACGACGATTTATAGGTCGTTTGGCGGAGTTGAAGGTATCTATAGATGTTGGTAGAAACGGCGAACGATGAGGAGCTGCTCAGGCGAAACTCTCCGTGGCTAATTAATCGCGAAGCGCGAAATGCCTTCGTTGCGAACATCGAGAAATCGATCGCGGCTGTGCACCGGCCGTGCATTCCTCCTCGAACTCCTCGTCAAACTTTCGTTTCCACGATGCCAATTAAGGCAAGTAACGAGGACTATATTTTGTCCTAGAATGCATTCCTCTGCGAAAATCGGGAACCAGATGTGCGAGTATGAAGCTCACTAAATGTCAGAGTCAAGCTAATAACTCGAAAACGTGAAATCTTGGTCTACTCTACGTATACCACATCTCTAGTATTGCTTTCCTTAACGAGACAGAAATTTATCAGATAAAAATTACTAATAATTACTTCTTTAATCGATATCAGCCAAGATTTAATATTAATATTTCCTACGTAATTAAAATAGTAACCTTTTTCGCTGTCATTTCGATAATTCTTCATCGATTAACAATGTTACCTGCCTCTCGAATTTTCCACTTTCTACCCTAGAAACTGTGCCTAACAGACGCATAATCCAGTGTGTCTAATGAATTTCACGAGCATTCATTGCGTCCCATAGGATGGCTGGATCCTTCGTTCGCGGAACGGTTTCCTGTAACCAATGGAGACAGCTCGAAATTAATCAATTACGAACTAAAACAGCTTTTCCGCCACGCTACATCTACCTCTTGTACACCTCTGGTTCGTATGCTTCACTTCTCTCCCTTCATGCTCCAATTCGTCCGTTCCGTTCGTTCCGTGGATAACAGAAGTTACCGGGATTTAATAGCCTGCCGATTTCAAGCAAATGGCCACCGATACTGTCAAAGATATTACACATGAAATTTCAGCTCTCGACCAGGTGTACCACGCGAAGTCGAAAATGGTGACCAAGTTGCAGATCGACGTCTGCCAATTTACATAATTCCCTCACGGACGACATATTAATACAACCTCTTAAATTTCGTTGTAGGCTCTTTCGTTAACGCTATTCTCCTCTTGCGAACTTTGCATGTCTTGGATGTCCGTAATCAAATACTGCAGAACTGCAAAAGGGAAAAGGAAAGGAAGAGATTGGAAATAAATGAAGAGGAAGAGGAACATGTCGAGTCAACGGCCGCGATCAATTTATCGCAATTTAATTACGATAACCTAGTAGCACTGTTTTTAATTAGCGCCGCTTTCGCGATAGAGATCGTTACACTTTCGCTTGTTTTCAAAATTCCGATCGGACCCGTTGAACAACCAATTAGACACCGCGAGTCGTCGTAGACGCTTGCAAAACGTGAACAAGTACGAGGGTGGAAGAGAGAAGAGTTATACTGGATCAAGTGGACAGAGAGAGATGGCGTGGGGAATAGAATAAAGCCGTTCACCGCGAAATTCGCTTCACGGTGCACAAGGTGTATACCCTCGTCGCTTTCCAACCGACTCGCTCGATTTCGATTCAAAAACGAATCCCAGAACGAGGCGTCAGCTGTATGCACCGGAGTGCAAAAGTTCTACTAGAGGCCAAAAGAGATAAAAAAAAGGAGAGAGAGAGGAGATGAAAAGTAAAGAGGAGAGAGGAGAAGGAGAAAGAAAGAAGGGAAAGGTGCAGGCTGTGCAGATCGCGGGTTCAAGCTGCACCGGCACCAGAAACGTACCACGGTTTTCGAGGTTAAGCAGGGTTAAAAGGAATTACATTATCGTGAAGCGTTTGGGCGTGGGAGACCTGAACCCCGTTCCCGAGGATCCGGCTGTGATGCACCCGTTGCACCCGCGACCTACCTTCTGCACTTCCTCCTCCGTCTGCTCTGTTTCTTAATGCGGACGATCCTTTATCTTCTCATCCACCCCCGAATAGGACACCCTCGTACAGGAGTCTTTTCGCCGATTTTCTGTAAGGGTGCAGCGTGGATGAATGGGATAACGGGGTCGTGGTGGTGTCTTTTAATCGGAAGGTGGAAGGGAAGCATATGGACATTTGTATTTTGGGGTATAGACGCTTTCCTACTATCTTCCATAATTGTTCGAATAACCTGGAACGTCACGGGTAATTGAATAACCAATATTTAAGATCACGGTAGGAAGTATTTACCTTCGTGGTACGCGTTATTGTAAAAATTTTCGGACTTTCGTAAGGTTTAATTTATATTCCATATCAAGATCGGTGTCAGACTCATATCGTGAAATTACGTGTCGACTCGGATCCAAGAGGTATACACTGCACGTATTAATGTCAGCTTAATTGAGCTGTCCAAGTGATTAATACCATACACCGAAACTTTGATGTTGATACTATAATTAAAACACCATGAAGTCACATTGTGAAGCAAGACAAATTATTCTAGCACGGGGAATATTCATAATAACTCTATATCACGAGCTTTGTACCATTTCAGGTACCAACGTTTCGCAGCCATCAGCATCCAGAGAGAGACAGATGAGCTGGACCACTGGCAGGTAGCTGGTGTATGTGATGCAGCAGGTGAGCAGTAGGTCAACTCTGCTCACATGTATATTTATATGCGTGCCTGATGCTCGATACAGGAAAGTTCTTTGTTGCGATGAAGATGCACAGTCTGATTCCACTCCCGTGAAATCAGCGAAAGTATTGATCTTAAGAAAAGGTCTCGGATATGTTCGTTCGGTAAACAACGAAAATGTAGGTGAGATTGAGTCAAGGTCGTTTAAGGTCGTTCAAAATTACCCACAGTCAATTTACGTTAAATATTATGTATTAATTAAGAGGATAGAATCTTTTTAAAATTCATTGACCATTTTAAATTGTTCAGATATACATACTTAGTTTGATTTTTATAATTATTTAATTTATGATATTTCTTTAACACTAGCGCTACTAAACTAGTCGAAATAACTGGCTTCAAACTTGTAATTCATACACTTATTGAAGATGTACAGATGTTTTTGACAAAATTGCAAGTAAGTGATTACATCCTAAGTAATTCCATCTTCTTTAATTCCATCATTAACACGTCTCACGTCCCATCTAGATGCACGTATCTTCAATGAACAAGCGATAAACCAACAACAGGTTTCTCTTGTTCAATCTCATGGAGACTTTGGAAAATTGCGAGGAACACGAGCCAAGCTGAGCAAGAGGACTCATCGACCGCTCGAAATGATTCGAGTTTTCGGTACAGCCGGTACAGACATACTCACACAGAGTTAGGAGTCAGGTAGTAAGGTGGGTAGGTGGTGGGTAGGTAGGTGCATACGCGTAGCGTGGGAAGGTCCGGCAGCTGAGAGCAGAAGGGGCCCCAAAAAGCGGCTGCAGCTTCTTCTTCTTGCCTGTTGCTGCCGCTGCCCTCTGCCTCGGCCCTTCCTTGCCCGTGGGACCTGCCCACTTCTTCTTCTTCTGGATATACGACCCCTCGGCCGACTATTCAGATGCCCGTGAACGCGACTTTTCCGTTTTCCTTCTCATCGTGCCACGGCTCTTAATTTTCAGCTGCGCCACCGGTGCGCCTGATCCGATGTGTACGCGAGCTGTCGCTCAATGATCGATTCTCCGGAAGACATGAAAACTTGGTGACACAATAGGAATTCGAAATTTCTGGAAATAGAGCGAAATACCTTCTGCGCTCGATTAATTTTTGATCCCTGTAACGAGGAAAAGAGGGACTTAGAATTCTTAATAACACTGGTCATGTATAGAATCCAAATCCTTGGGTCGAAAGAAAATTTACCAATAGATTACACAATTGGACAGGTGTTCTCTAATTTCTCCTTCTTAATGTAACAAGAGTAGTGTACGATATGAACTTCTAAACCATGATTTACATATTTTCTTCTCCCGTGTACAGCAAAACAGGACGTTGAGAATCAGCCTTCTCCTTCGACTGTAGAACGATGGGACATGGGAAGGTAGTTTCCACGGTGATTCCCAATCGCGGATGCGAGACGTCGCGACGACAAGGACAACGACAACCACGACGACATCCTGTCCCTTGAATTGAAAGGACGGCCATTCGGTGAAGGTCTCATTATTAATTGTTCGAGTTCCTGCTCAAACACTGGAGATTAAATCCGGGAGGAACTAATCCAGCACGTAGTGCCTCTTTATTCTGTCTGTCCCACGTAGAAGCTCTCACATACGCGTCTCTATACATGTTTCTTGCGTTCACGGCCGGCAGATAGATCGAGCCCTGTGAATCGTAAGTACACGTACACGCGCGTGTCCCCCGCGTGTCTTCGTGAGGGTAAATACACGCCGGGGCCACGCAACGCGTCTTCGTGAATGAAATTTCAACCCTTGAATCGCGTTCTACCTGGAATATTTCTTTCTTTTTGTTCAAGGGGCCGAGTTCATTGTAGAACACCGCGAGAATGTTAATCGAGGGCAATGAAGGGTAAATTTAGGACTAGGTTAAGAGCCGTCGTGATTTATTTACAAGCTAATTTAGATATTTATTACGAATACAATAATAACGATCATTTTTGTTTAGTGTAATCTAATAAAATAATAGGCAAGAATGCAATACTGATCAATGGTTACCTAATTGTCATTGGACGGCATCTCAGTGCTTGGATAACTTTGGGAATGAATTGAATGTCTCGCCTGCCAACTCGAATCGTCAGATTTGTAATCGTAGAACGACTGAAATCTGTATCCGAACACTGCAGGTAATAATGCTCGCAGCGATCGTATCACAAACTTTACACCAACATTAAAGCCACATTTTCTCGCAGCAATTTTACCCCCACTTGGTCTGTGGATATCGCAGGAACAAGTGACGGGGACAACAGGGAGAAAGAAACACGTCCATTGAAAAAGCGTCAGGCTGAATGAAACCATGAGAAGCCGAATAAAAAGAGCACGAGCATTCATAACATCCGGCGTGGCGAAGCGTTCGAAACAGAGTCGGCCACGCAAAAATGCTCCTTCCCTTGGCTGTTCCGGGCCCCGTTGGTGGACGCAAGGAAACGTCGTCGGTAGGCGTCGGGAAGCATCGAGATCCAGTTTTAAAACACGAGCATGTTTACGTACAGGGATCATGGAAGCATGGAGGCTTGCCGCGAGTGCGCGATCCTGAATTCGAATGCGGGACAGGAAGCGCCAGCCTCCCTCGTTCTCAGCTCGTACGCGTACCCACAGAGACGACCTTCCCCCACCGTTCACCGTTCCAGTCAGCGAGGTTCCTATCCTTCTCTCTCACTCACTCCTTGGTCTCTCGCCGCGGGGCCGAAAAAGGCGCGCAACAAGCACAATAAAAAGTGCTTCCTTCCGTTCCGTCTGTGGATCCTGCATCTGGCTCTCGAACCCGCCGATTCACCGGCCACTCTCATCTCCAATATTCAGCCTTTCTCCTTTCGTTTTCTTCTTCTTCCACCTCACCGTCTTAGCTTCCTCCTTGTCTACCAGTCACGGTATATCGTCTCGTTCCCTTCTTTCGTCTTACCTCGCCGAGCAGCTCCGAGCTACCTTCTGGCGCGCGAAAACTGGCCGGCTGTCGGTGAGCCTCCCCGTTCCGATTCTTCCTTCTCCGGGCTATCCTTATCTAACTGGATGGCCCGACCAGCATCCGCGGAGCAAGCCTACGATCCGGTCCAATCTGCTGAACGGAGTGTTTTAGGTAGGCAGAACCCGCGGGGATTCATCGTCAGTTGGGTGGCCGATTCCACGCCCACGAACGGCCGGGAGGCGTTTAGGGTGGAAGATAGGAAACTCTGATACAGGGGCCTTGATTTGCCCCGGCGCCCTGGGATCCGGAGCGCCGCTTTTATACCGTGCGAACCCGCCAACTCTTTTGCCTCTCTCCCTATCCACTCCGTATGTATACACGTCTGCGATGGTATTCGGTGCTTTCGCATATCTGCGAGTTATTCGACATATCTTGTTAGAGGATTAGGGTAGATTGGTTGGGTTAAGGCGATTTGGTTGATACCATTAAAGCGATGAAATAGGTATATAATAAGATCGTTACAAATTGATAAGCTAGATGTTCCTTAGAGACGATATAGATCCTGAAAATTGACGTAAAGGATCCATTTCAGACTGATTTTCGTTTACATTAATTTGAAGCCAGTACTCTAGGTGTCGATAACAATTTTTCTCAAAACTGTCAAATGTTTGGCTGACATGCCCTCGTATGTTTAAACCCTACAAAGTATGAACTTTTATATCGTAGATTTGTATTCCACGAAGTTATTCATAAATTTGAGAAATACGAAGAATATTCGTGCAAAAGAAACGCGAAGGAGGCTAATGGCGGAACGCCATTTTCCATGCTTCCCCGTTGATATATTGCATCTCGTTTAATTCGCATAATCGCTTAGCGGTCGCTTTCCTGTCGGCCCCAGTCGGTAAATAACGCGGAGCATAAATATCGCGTAAGGCTGCGAGTGGCGTCGTTGGGAAAAAGGGGCTAGCTGGGGAAAGATTTCGAGAATACAGGAGAGAAAGAACGAGCGGAATATTACGTATGGGCGAGGGAGAGCGTAGGGATGGAGTGGGCGGAAGTGGCCCGTACAGGGAGGCTGCAACCACCTTGGCTTCCGCTATATTGAGGGCCACCGATACAACACACAACCACCTTGTGTTTTTCATCTTTCTCCTGGGGCCGTGTTCCTCACACGTGTTGCGTACGAGCTTTAGAGAGCGTGTGTTCCACTCGCTTCTGCGAACAGGGGCCTAAAATAAGTGGTCCTCTCGTCCTCCGCGATCTCGTTTCCTTCCTTGTTTTCCTTCCCGCACACGCCCCCTGGACGATTCGCTTCGTTTCTTCCGCCTTCTGTTCCTTTCTCATTCACCTCCCTCCCCCTTCTCCTCGTTTCCTCCTACTCGGTACATTTATTATACAATTAGCACTAGAGCCTATCACATAGAATTAACACTAGATGCAATTAATCTACTACTACTATATATACCACTAATCTAGTTACTATATTCATGTATCAAACTCGTTTTTAAAATTTGTACCTTTTTTAATTCTGAACAATTTTTTGTTTCAGTTTAAGGGAGTGACATAGTTGGAACATGTCTAGGAGTTTTGGAACCAGTTCACCATGCAAGGTTGTTTTCTGATGCTTCTCAGGACTCGAGTTTGATTGGAACCAAAGGACTGGGATTCTTCTTCTTCTCTGAGCTTGTGTAACTCTTTGAATTTGAATTTAATCAGTCGTACAAGGAAGTCACGTGTACAAAAAGAACGACCAAGTCCTCGGCCCTTTACTTTGTTCCCTTTTCGCAACATCTGTCTCTTCCTCCTTGGACGTATCTCGGCTTCTGTTTCCTCCTTTCTTCTGGAACATCTTGCGGCTATTCATGGAGGAACCAAAGCAGCATTGTGACGACTTCATCTTCTTCTACTTCCAAACTTTTCATTTCCGTGTGAAAAGGAGCTTCACGAAGATACCGTATCGCATGAACAAGTAAAAAATGATGAAGTTCCTATATCTTCTTTTATGTGCAGTAGTTTCTCACTGGAGGAGACAGCGTAATATCCTAGGATGTGAAATCTTCAGCGATGCAAGCAGAGGTGATAAAAGTGAGAAAATGTTTCCTCTCGAAATTGTTTCTTCGCCCCACCCAGGTAGTCTCACACGAAGTGAAATTAATTAAAAGGCGAGCAGGGTTAATTAAAATTCGGCCTGACGAACGGTTAGGGGGTGGATAACTCCAAGGGTCAGTCTGCAGCTGACAAGATAATCGTCGTGGACTACGTCAGTTGGTCAATTTCGCTAAATGGATGAATGCACCCTAATGAAGCGAGAAGACGGATCACTTCCACGCCTTATTTATCTTCATTGCTTAAATATTGCCGGTCGATCGATTTCACGCTGGAAAATCGACCGTCTGCCTTTGGTTCGTGACGTTAATTAATTTTCTCCTCAGCACGAGGCTTTCTAACATTCTCGCTTTATTTGCAATTCGTTAAATATTTACTATACTTATAAAAATTCCAAATTCCAAAAATGTTCCTTATTTAATTATCCTTTTTCTTTTAGATTATGGATATTCACATATTTGTTCTGTTGGAATCGTATGGTACACTTGATTAAATGTGTACTTAGGCTGTCGTGCGATGATCGACTCCTTGGAAAACATGAAAATTTGGTGCCACAATAGAAACATGGAATTCTTGAGAAAAGAGAAACCACGATTTGACGTTAATGAAACATAAAACGCAGCTAATTTTACGGTGATCGTCGATTCAGGCATTATGAATCATTACCAATTAGAGATTCAACGAGTGCTACTCGTGACTTGACCATTACCATTCGGCATAAATTAATCGTCTGGCGATTATGGTTTAATAACGATTAATAAGACCGTGATTACGATCTGATGCTAATTAGTAATTTAGCGAGCCTGTTTCAATGGTAATTAATGATTGGACAATTAATGCTTGTTACCAATTAATTATCAGGCTTTGGAGCGAGAAGTCACACGGCAGAAGTCTCGAGGTATCGAGTAGGAAAGCTACTTATCTGTACGCACAATAGGTGATGGAGGAGGTAAGAGGGCCGTTTACCTCGAAAGCCTGGTACTTTGGAAAAGTCGATGGTGGTCATACCTAATGGCACCCGTGACAACGTCATCGGGTATGATTTCACGTTTTTACAAAACGTCCAACGATGCGTAATGCATCACTATCATTGAAATACAAACTGCAGTTTCTTTCGTTGGAACTTCACGTGATATTATCGACGAGATAGAAATGATTATTTTTGAAGAATTATTTTACAAGTGGTTACTTTTAAAGAAGAGACAACGTAAGAGAAATATTTAACTTTTAAACGCTTCTGCGAATCGATCCCTTTAATCATTTTTGTTTCAATGATTTCAGTCTTTCCTCTGCGTTGGTGACAGAATGGTGACGGAACCAGATGATTATGGGAGAGTTAGGCGGAATTGCTTGATGGGTTTGTTCATTTAACCTGTTACAAGAGACATTGGGTCGTCTTTCCACTTTAGTATACACTTGAAAGTTTGATACCAGATTGCTCAGACTATCGAAGTAGAAAAATCTACACACAGTCGGTATCGTATAATTTGGATTATCAAAATAAATCTCGCGTGTGAAAAATTTCGGAGAATCGACACATGAGAAGACTTCAAAAAGCCCTCGTGTTCCAGGTTAATGAACTCGTCCCAAAGTTGGCTGGGAATCTAGCTAAAAACGGTCCATAGTTCTATTTAGGAAAACAGAACTCACTTAGAAATCTCGGAGGTACGTTTACCTAGATAAATAAATTCTATTCATTACACTTTCTCTAATTACCGTCACTGATGTACAACATATTCAGCTATCCAATTAGGCAATTTTCGAAATTTATAAACACGTCCGAATAACCAATTCTAGAAATAACCTAATTTCTCTTTTTCATTCTTTCTCTAGTCGTCACTGGATGCAAGACAAACACATATCTCGGCTATCTTAGTTACCTAACCTCAAAGTTATCTAGCCTCGGTACTCGAAGTCGATCGATACCTCGAGCCTGCCTCGTCGATCGCTCCTCTCGTCGATCGCTCCTCTCGGCGAATAAAAAGAGGGGAAAAGAAGTCGGGGAAAAAGAAAGAAGAGGAAGCCGCCGCGGAGGGGCAGGTGTATCGTTGGAATAATTTGAAAAATCACGGAACCAAAGGAGAGAGGTTGCGGCGGCGCGCGTTCCACGTCGATCGCGCGTCGGTGCGCTGCCGGTGATTAAAGCGACAAGGGAGCCACGCCGTTTTTACCATAACAATGCGCGGGGTTCGTCATAGCCGTAAGCGCGCGTATTGTTCCACGGTTTCCCACGCGCGGCTCCTACGTGACGCGAATTCATCGCGCTAATGGCACCGTATACGTACGCGTAAGCCGCTCGAAACGTAACCACGTCGGCCTACCGTGATTTATCGTCCCTGTGGATACTCCATCGAGTCACCTGGAAACCACGATACGACGAATTAATATGGAATCGCGAAATGAGCACTGTCCGTTCGAGCTACCTGTGTTCGGAGACCATGGGAATTGACGTCTTCGATCTTTCTTGAAGCTTTGAATATTTTAGGGAATGCTCGAAATGGCTACGGGGATATGAATTACCTGTAATGAAGTAGGGATCAATTTAAAGTGGAGAGTTTATATGCACGTGGATTTTAATAGTTTCGTAGAATACGATGCAAGAGTCCGAAAGAAATTAATTTATTACTTGTTCACAGTAATGTACTACTTACACAATCACAAGTACAATTATGGAGTAAGCAACGAAGATACAAGACTGTTGGCAAGGTATACATAGGACATTGAATACGTTAATACAAAAGAATTCAAAAATCGAAACCAGAAGAAGGATTCCGATTGTTCCCTGTATCGTATTGATTGCACTGTTTCGAAGTGGAAACGACGAGGTATCCCTCAAAAGATTCCAAATACCAGAAGAAAATTCAAAGCCTGGAACGTGGCTTACCGAATCTGATTTCTCAATCGAATAAAAGGCAGCATCGTGACAAGAGCGGTGACCGATTCCACGACTGGTCCCAAGTGTAATAATGGTGAACCGTTCATTCCAAAATCCACGTGTTCCAGCCTGATGGCCATTTTTCTCCCATCGTGACTTCCCGGCGTACGCGTCGGTGTAGGTAAATGTAAATCACTCGCGGCGTTTTGTTCACCGTGCGACCAAATTCATCGCCCCCTCCCATCTTCCCGGCAGTCTAAAAAATGCCCAACCTGTGTTTCGTGGCTCTTCTGGAATGTGACTGCGTTGTCGAGTGCCTCTAGAATACGTTCACGAATTCGGTATTTTTCAGGTAAAAGCCAGGAACGATCACCGTGGCTGAGATTCGAAGAGAATTCTGGAAGATCCGAGCGAACGATAACGGGTTACCAATGAAGACAGCCGGTGGAAAGTCACGGTAGCACAGCGTCACACTTGAGACAAAGAGCTGGAGGAGAAGATGGCGGAATAAAATAAAAATAAAGGTAGACGAGACGAAATAACTCGAGAGAAGACAGGGTGCAAGGGTACTGCGTCCAGCTGTACCGCAAAATTCTTCTGGCCGCTTTTTTCCTCAGGGCCCATGCACATTCTCCGGAGTCGCTGGAGAGAAGGAACGAAGGGGCACATCTTCGAGGCATCCTTTCAACCCGTTACACGCCGAATCGCCTCCCTTCTGTGCGGTCACTCTATAGAGGCCTATTAATTTCCAATGATCTTCCGAGGTAACCAGCTGCTTTTCGGGCAAAAAGAAAGAAGAAAGAGAAGAGAAAAAATCTTCTCGATGGTCGAGTATCGATGCTCCTTCGTATCCCATCCCCTCCTTTTGTCGTTCTTCATGAGATATACGTTTCGTTTTAGGCGGAGAACCAGCAGGCTCCTTTGGTTGCATCCCTGCCTCAGTGTCTCTCGTTCTATCGAAGATGTACCCTGTCTCGTTTTCCTTTCCTTGCTCCGGAAAGAAAAGCGGAGAGAACAGATGCTGCTCCTTTGACGCAAAACACATCTTCCATGACCGTTTCCCCCGCAGGTAACGCGTAGTCAGATGCAAATCTTTGATTTTCTTCTAACATCATGCTCCTTCACTAGGTCCTCGAGTGGTCCTCAGCATTGTTGCATTTTTTACCGCCCTCCTTTCTCGCTTTTGGCCATTCCAAAGACTAACCTACGGGGAGAGGAACTGGCGCGGGGGAGATCATCCCTGGAAATAGGCTTTGTTGTCAGAGGGGGTAGAAGATAGAAGCCACCTTTTGTTTTGGCAGGCTGCGGTTTGCAAATGGGACCGGCGTGAGTGGTGGATCCAATGGGGATTCTCCCTTTTCCCGCGATAATTGGACACCGTATGGTATCTGGTGAGACGATGATGGTGAAATTAGAGGTTCCATCTCTGCGTTACGGTGTAGTTAAAGAATAAATCTGTACGGAGTAGCCTCGTCTATATTTAGCACTTAACCGGGTAATCTCGTGTTAAAGAGTATCCAGTGGGTGATCGATTTACGCTCGCCGCGTGATAATAATGGTAATTTATTCGCCACGGTGAGGTAATAATAAGATTAATAACAATTTACTTTTAAAGAGTATCCAGTGGGTGATCGATTTACGCTCGCCGCGTGATAATAATGGTAATTTATTCGCTACGGTGAGGTAATAATAAGATTAATAACAATTGCGCGGGGAGCGAATCACTGCTTCGAGCAGGTTGGTAGAGATTACCAAAAATTCGAAGAAATTGGAGTAAAATCAAAACAAGAACAGAAAATACTGCCAAAAATTAATCGCTAGTTGATAACCGTTCTCAAATCTTATAAATAAACCAGTCTAAATATCAACCCACTGGACCAACTTAACCGGGACCAACGCGACCCAAAAAGAAGGTGTGCATGTTTGGCTCATAAGTTATTTGTTTAGGAAGCTGGCCGACCCTGAGAAAGAAATCAGGCCGTGTAAGTAAGCAGGAATAAGAGCGGCGAGAAGAAGGAAGGAAGGAAGCAAGAAAGGAAGGAAGGAAGGTATGGAGCGGAAGGAAGAAGGAAAGAAAGAAGGTCCGCTCGCTCGCGACGGGAGAAACAGCAGCTGCAACACCCGATACGTATCGTGTTGGGTCCGGGGCGTGGTGGGGAATATGCCCGGCAGGGTCACTCCGGAGAGATTATTATCATTTGTATCGGTCGGTTCGTGCGTCTTCGTGGATGGTCGGAGAGGCTCGGGCGCGTGGCACGCGTGCCGTATCCCCACCACTCAGCAGCCCCGGAGAGCAGGCCCATTCCGGCTGTTCTCGGTCCCCGACGTGTATATACTCTACTAGGGTGTCTTGGATATTACGCTGGCCCCGACGCCGGTGCTCGTAAAACTGGGACATTGCGGGCTCGAAATGAATGCGGAACATCGAGGCCCCGCACGTCACCGCACTCCATTTTATATCCGTTGCCAGTGAATGTCATCATTATCAGGCTATTTTCGAACCCGGCGATACGGGTGGAGCGTTTCTGGGCACGACCATTGCGTTGCCACTATGTTGACACTGTACGTTTTGCATGGACGATTCCAGAGAAATGAGGAAATTTAGAATTTTGCGAATGAATAAGTTTTATCGAAATTGTCCTAAATTCGGAACTGCGAGGAATTTTATAAGCATAATTATACAGGTGACAGGCAAGGTATGTAGGTTCGAGTTTGTTCGTGAAAAATTGCAAAGTAATTTTACAGAAAGTTGTCAAAAGATAGAGAAGATTCGTGAGTGAATAATAACGTTTGTCCTGAATCGATTCACAGCCAAGCCGGCAGCTGTAAAGAGACTTTAATTCGGACATCGTGACTAAACTGGTCTGGCGGAGCTTTCTAACGTAGCAGAGGAACGCGAGACCGCTTCTGCCCGCGAGGGCTTCTGGAACTGGCCCCTCTTAAGGTAGCAATCGACCCTCGATAAATCTCCGCCAATCGGCTGGAAACGTCACACAGGCATTAAGGGGAGGATTACGAGTCATTACATGAATCACTCTGATCCAACGGGACACCTAATAAACGAGTCCGACGAGTCCGCCTAAATACGATCCCGTATTTCGCGTCACGGAACGTTTCTAGTTTTGTATGATTCCATGGTTTGAGGTAATTGATACGAACGAAAGTAATCCCGGGGAACGTGCCTGCTCCATGGAAATGGAAATTGATCGAGAAAGCCTTTTAGGCTGATGGAGCGCCATTCGAATGTACGAACTGAATTTCTTCTTTCAGGACAAGGGGAAAAAGGTGGCGAAAAGCGTGAAATGGAAGAACTCGTGAAAACTCGAGTACCGATAAGGCCATGAAACACGGAGAACCAAGATGGGAAAGTAAACAGTGGAAAGGATTGAGCGGAGTGCTTGCAGGGTAAACAAACCACTTCGGGCCCACTTTCTGTAGCCTGTGAGAATTTCAAAGAGCCATGCAAACAGAAAACCACCCAAGCATCGCCCTCTGTGTCATAAAACACTGTTGGTATATATACCGACCATACGCTAACTGGGAATTGAAATCTCGTTGAATCCACCTGTTCCCATCTGAAGCTTTCCTTAACGTCGAGCCATCATTAAATCTGGATAAACTTTGAAATTTATGCTGCATCAACTACCCCTCTGACAGTACGTAGTAAACCCTTCTATCTACATCGTTGTTATTATCCAACGTGATCATCTCTCTTTTCATTTCTTGCCTTTATCCTTTCAGTTCGAAAGGATGCCAGCACCCACCGTATTCAGCCCTCGCACTCTCCTAATTAAGCAGATACGAATGTAAATTATTACCGTTGATAGGGACGGTTTTGAACATCAGCCAGGAGCGTGGAAGATAAGAATTATTTAGGATAACGCGACACGAGACCCGCATTTCCGTGGTCGGGCCAGATAAGTGGAAATTAAGCGGCACCGTTTCACCCAGGGCCGTCCGCGTAACAGAACGGGGCTAACGATCGAATAAAGAGACGATCGAGCAACTTCGAATTAACATAATCGGTGTATCTACGATCATTGGTGTCTGTCGCTTGAGATGGGCCAATTTGTGCTTCACCTGCGCGCTGCCACAGCCACATGGAGGCGATTGTCGCCCCGGTCGGTGGAGGCACCCGATGAAATTTAAACCTGGGCATACCGGGCGCGCGTGCAACGTTCACGTGAACGTCGCTAATTAATCGAATTACCATCGTGCATCGACCATATTGCACATTTTTGCATTATCGTCAACGTTACTCGTGCTGGTATGAGAAGAAAGAGCATTCTTCGCGTATACACGAGGGGAAGCATGATCGTCGTCTGAGACGAAATGATAAAATTTGGTGAACAGGATTCGTAAACCCCGTCGACAATTTAGAATCGGCCTGCACCCCTTTATTCTCGTCCGTTGCTTTTTACCTTCATTTCCACGCGGCAGATGCTGCAATCAAACAGAAATTAAGCTCTGCTAAGGAGCCGGAATAAACAAGCAGATGGACGACATTGAAACAAAGAGGCGAAAAGAAAGGAGAAAGAAGGGGTAGGGTGGAATTAAGGAAATCACCGGTTACTTGCACGGCAGCCCGACCGTCCAGTCCATCCATCGATCGATCGATCGATCCACGGGATTAACGAAGCGATAAAGTGTTAGGACTGCGTAAATGGCTGGTCTCGTGGAGAACCGTAGAGAATGACCGCAAACTACCAATCATAGCGTGCAAGAACGCGTACACACGTGTCGTGTAGTATACCTTAAGCGTCAGCAGTTCATTGAGTCCGGCCTAAGTACGCATACCAGTGCAACGAGCGCATGTGCCGATGCGTCACGGTCTTTCTTTCTTTCTCTATCTTTCGCCCGTTCTCGTTCTTGTGCATGCCATACATGAAACGCTCTTCTATATGGCAGCACGTATGAATGAAAGAGCGGCGAACGAAGAAAGGAACGAAGGGAGTCGCGTGACGGATTCACGTGCTCCGTGCCTATCGACCGAACTGCCACGTTGCGACCTGGCAGTCCGAGGAATTCGATGTGCGTTTCGCAGGTGACAATTAGTCGAGAAAATTGGCAGAAAAATTTCAGGTTACGGGGTTAATGCAATCGGCACGACTGATAACAGTAATTCGATCGATTTGCTCATCGTTGCAAATTGGCACCATTTAACGAAGCTACGTGTCTTTTATAGATTCAGCGAATCAAAGATTCTTAACGCTGGAGACTCTCTCTGGGGACTAGGGCAACGTAGGTAGAGGATCACGTAATGTTGTTAATAGAGATATCGGTGAGTAGATTGAGATCGATCTAACGGATAAAGTTTCCAGCAGGGGCTGTTTATATAGAGAGTAATCTGGCCTGTAATTTCCAGGTGTTATCTCCGTATCTTAATCTGTTTGTACACAAGCAGAGGGAGAGAAAAAGCGATCCATACAAGTGCGATCGAGGACGAAAAGGTGTACGAGACGGTGCGTGTATGCAGAGAGTGCGCAGAAAAGGATGGAAAGGAAGGACTACTTGCGGCGTAGTGGCAGAAGCGAAGCCGGAAGTGGTTCCATCTGGCTCCCCTGTTGGTCTGACCTGTTGAACCACCTCGTGACCGGAAGTATACCATACACCTACGGGCACCATGGTTGCCTCACGTCCCCATGGTGTATACCGCGAAAATAACAAAGGCTTCTTTCTGCCCCGTGACACGTTATCACTTCTCTTATGTCTGTTTACTCGATCACGGGGCCATGATTTCATCCTTCTGTTAGTATACACCCCTGTCTCTCCATTTATGATGACACGATATTCTGGTTCCAGGTCGTGCCAGTATCTCGAATAAACGACATGGTCGAACGATACGAAGGGATCGAAGATGATAATACGGTGGACAAAATGGAGTCGAAGACCAGGGGAATTTTACGAGCAGGACAGTCAGTCGGCGCGAGCCATAACGTTAGATTTACGATTGCACCATTGCCGACGGCACTTTGCGGGACAGGCTGCGAAAACTAAATAAAGGGTCGAAAAGGGCGAAGAGGGAACGAAAAATGCGATTCGCGCCGGGGAACAATAGGAGACGTCGATTCGTGCTCGAGACAGGTCCAGGGCATTATGTTCCGAGCACAAAGGTCCGCGACGAGCAGTATGCACACCGTAATAATCTGTCACCCCGAACACTGTGCCACGTATACTTACGCTTTTCGCATAGAAGGACCGAACAAGGGACGTAGTGGGGTTCACCGCACCCCATCAGGTTTTGCAACGAGTGACGTCACACTGGCCCAGGAGACTTTTGCGTATTACCCGGCCGGTGAAAGAATCGGGAAGGGTGACGAGACCAGAAACGTTGGCCGAATGGGGAGCCCGACTCTTGAAAGCCCGCGAGCGAATCAAGTACAGATACCGGGGTGCCACACGCTTGCAAGGGCCACGAAACGATGCTTCACATGCTTGGGTACGTGTAGCCATGGAAAATTGTAAAAAAAGAAAAACAAGGATCGAATTAAGGAGCCCCTGACTGGCGAAGATATTGTCGCGAGATGATATGACGAAGAGACACGTTCCGATCATTATTACCTAGAATAATTTGCTTCGAAGCAAGGAGAGTTCGGGGGATAAGAAGGAGGAGGAAGGAGCAACACTTGGACATAATGAAATTAACGAGGAGCGGCCAGTGGATGGCCAGGCACATATCCAGCCCGGACTCTGGTAACCCGTTCGCTCTGTGAGCGTATCGCGGCGCGTAAGAAGCGTAATACGCTTAAAAAGAAGGGTATGACGTCACGAGGAGGTGGCACGCGGCGCGTGCCGTCGGATGGGGTACGAGTTATCGTGGCTCGTGGAACAGAGACAAGAGACAAGCTGGGGAGTGTAACCGGTGCAACTTGGAACGAGGGGAGGTAAGAGCAGAAAAGCAGAAGAAGGAGCCGAAGAAGGAGGAGGACGAAGATATAAAGACGGAGCAGGAGGTGGTGAGGCGGGGTGTAGAAGGAGGGCGGGCGGGAGGGAGAGAAGACAGGCGCCCCGAGGAGTCTACGACAGACAAGCAGGCAGGCAAGCAGGCAGGCAAGCAGGCAGGCAAGCAAAGCGGGCAAGAAGTCCGCACGAGTGGCTGGGGTGTCGTACAGGGGCTATGGTGGTGGGGGTGGGCGCGTGCAGCCGGCCTGCAGCTGCCTCTTTTACCATCCTCTTCCCCTCATGACCCCTTGCCCAAGTTCCCCGTACCCCTCTAGAGTTCCACACGTCGTGCCACCGGCGCAGCCGCTACCCACCACCCCTCTAGTTGGCCAACCCCTCCCGCCGGGGGCCCGGCGGGACCACAATTATAAGTAGGGGTGCTCCCGGCTTACTACCTCCAGTCGAGGGTTGCACGCCGTGGTGTAGACACGCGGATACATAGCCCGTCGTTCCAGAGATTAAAGCGCATGCGTGAACGGAAAAGAGAGGAGCGTTTAGCTGAGAGAAAGACGGTATAGTTTACTGCTCTACTATCCAAAAATATTCCCTGTCTTGTCATAGCAGAAGGATAGAGATAGAAAGAGTAACTAGGAGCGAAGGCGCGCGCGCAGATACGTATAGTCAACAGGATTCGAAGCAGAGTTCTATACGGTCATCGTGCACGCGAAAGCAACCGAGATCGGACTCGCCATCTGTCGATCGCGCGCTGCTAGTGTTTCGTGAGCAGTCGATGGTTATAGTGCTTCCCCGAGTGACCACAGTGTGGCGCTAGTGTTGCCTGTTAGTGGCGCGGAAACACGTTCGACGATACACAGCTTTTTTGGTGGGAGTACGATCGTACACATACACGGTGTACATATCGAGAGAACGGAGAAGGATAGAAGTGCATTTAACAGAGCACAGAGTGAGATCAAGCTGTACTCGTATACGGACGTACGTACGCACACGATCGAACAATACTTTCACAAAGGAAAATACGGGCTTACTGGCACCGGTACCGCGGGCTAAGGGGCGCATCTCTGGATCCAGTAGTAGCTCAGCTGCGGAGTAGTGCCTTTCGTGCCGGTTCTCTCTATGGTGTGTAACTTCTCCTGTCTTCCCCCTCCCCTTAGCCCTACGAAAACTCTTCCCCTCTGTCGGTGTGCGAAGGCAAAAGCACATTGACTCTCCCGTTCGTCTTTGACTCGTCACACACGGCGAGGGTATCCTCGCTCCACCTCCACCTTCGCCTCTCCGCCACTACCCTTCTCTTCATCCTCCTACTCTTTCCTCCTCCACCGCCACTACCACCACCACCACCACCACCAACCTCACTTCTCCTCTCGTGCTACTCTTGCCGGCGGTCTCCGAGGGAATATTCCTCACGGTTCGTCGACGGTCAGTCAGTGCGCGACTCGTCGTTGTTGCGACGGTTGGCGAGGAGGAGAGTGTTGTATACGTGCCTTTTCGTGGAAAATTATGCTCGTGGCGGATCGTCGTGCTCCTCGTCAACGTAGTGGCTCGTGTGCCGCGAACGAACGCTCGACACGAGCGTAGTTGTGGGATTTTTAACATCGATCGAAGAGCCGACGAAAATTAAAAAAAAAAAAAATCATCGAGTACACGATCTGTCTACTACACATACATACATATACACGCATAAAGACAGAGAAAGAACCAGGACAGATATTCAAATCGTATACAACGAATAGAAAGAGAGAGTGAGGCGTCGCCCGAAGGATCGCAAACCATCGGTGTGTTTTTCATAGATCCTACGCGCAAGAGTATTATCCCGTACCCTGTTGGACGAAGCTGTTCTACGACTCTCGGCGTCCCACGGATAATGGAATAAAGTGTGTCACACAGTGTTCAGTGATCGCGCGTGATTTGTCTATTTCTCGCGGCAACCGTGAATACCTCTTTGCCATCGGATATACATCAATATATATACGTATATAAATATAAATAAATATATACCAGTATCATTCTTTCCGAGTGTATTATACAGTGTGCTACAGACCAAGTGACCGCGCGAGTCATCCGCGAGTTAGCTTTGTTCCGACTTTAATTTTTCCCTCCCTTTGCTACCCTCTTGCGTGAAGTATAAACCGGCCAAGTTCACTCGATCGTCTATCGAAACGAGGATTACGCATATCACCTATCACGAGATCGGTCAACGAAACAGAAGAAGAAGTGCGTGTCGGAGGGATACAGTAGCTCGTATCTCGTACGGTACGGTGGCTATGCAGCCTCGCGAAATTACGGCGAGGAGGTAACGCCGACGAGCACACCAGAGCACCACGGTCCACACACCTCCGCCGACGACGCACCGGCGGCGTGTAAACATCGAACGAAACAACCACCAAACATGTGGACCACGATGCTCGTGTGGACGGCTGCCGTCGTGCTTCTGCCAGCACCCCGTGCGGTAAGTTTCAATTTTTATCTCGTTCCCTTTACCTCCTACCGTTTAATTTACCCGTTACATCGTTCAGTTCGACCCCCATTGTTCGAAATTCGGAAAAAGTTTCGTAAAAATCTTCGAAAAATAAAAGAAAAGAAAAAGTTTTATTTAGGCGTGAAGTGTGAAATCGGTGAAAAATTTAAATGGCGCCCTTTCTTCTTTTTTCACATCCACTCGAAAAAGATGCTCGACAGTTTCGTGGAAATATTTCTGTTTATTTTTAGAGGCATCCGTAGGTCGCCGTATAACGCGTTGCAAAACGTCTTTTTAAACGTCCAGATCTTTTACAACTGACGCCCCCTCAGATACATTATTCTTCCTTCCGTTTTTCCGAACTGCAATACCGTTGCGTCTTGCGTACCGATGTATACGGAACAATGTAGATAAGACAGTTCGATGTTTCGTCTAACTCGCCATCGAATAAAAGTAATCGAGATGCGCGACGTATCGACTTACATCGAGCCGGCTTTTTTACCCCTGATCGACTCGCGCGCCGCGTCAATCATCGCTTCGATCGGTTTCATGGGAACGTTGGATAGAACGTAATCGCTGCGCCACCTCTCTATAAAAGTTGCAAAAGGACCAACTAACCGTTCGATCGATAATACGCGCCCCGATAGAATCGAACGAGAATCGCGGCTTTCGGAACATGCAGTTCCCTCGCGACTAAGAAACGATGGTTGTATATATGAACGAATTATTTTGTCAACGGATCTAATCTGTGTGGCGTGTTGTCAAACGAGGCATAGAGGGAGATACGTTTGTCAACTCGAAGACACATCGTAGCGACCTTCGTCGCTGTCGATGAATGGCGCGGTGTTTTGGTTCGGAATCCGTTCCCGTCTGTCAAACCGGTCGTAAGCTCTGTTGGTATTTATGGTAAAAACGATGACACGCCATCGATGGGTGCGTTCAGAATAGAAGCTCGTCCCTATATATTTACCAGTCTCGTTCCGATGTGTGTGCGCGCGCACACCAGCGATACGTTCTCCCGCGTCTAATTAAGTACTTGCGTAAGTGCGATCGCGGCTTATATTTATCCAGTCGAACGCTATATCTGTAAATGTGTGTAAATAAAACGGTTCGATCGAGCTGCAGAATGCTTTCCAATTTTAACTCGCCTTCGATCCATTTTTCCCCCAGTCGCCCGTTTTCGGGCGGAAGAGGTTAGAATTCGATTTCGTGAAATCGGCGTAACGACGTTGTAATTTCGTGATTGCGTGTATAATAGTTTCGTTCCTTTTTCACGCGCTAGTCACCACGGGTTCCAAGTGTGTTCTTCCTGGGAGAGATGTTTTTTCACTCTATGCCTCTCTCTCTTTCTCGCGGAGTCCTTGTTTCTTTCGCTTCCTCCTTGTCGCTCCTACCCAGCGTCCTTTTCTTTCTCTGTCGGCCATGTCTCGAAGCATCCGACGAAAGAGGAGAAAACCAGTGGCAACAGTATTTCGCCGGCATACAACAACTCTAAATCTGGAACCACTCTTTTAGAAGTGTCTAGCTTCTTCTCGTCTGCTTTCCTCGCACTCGTTCCACGGCATTACCGACGCGTCTTCTCTCTTTTCGATAACTTCTTTTCGTCCTGCAGCCGGTACTTGAAAACCCGCCGAACCTAACCCCTTCGTTGTCTCGAGTCATGGAAATCGAGTAGCATCGAGTGATACGCGGCATAATACGATGCGGTGCCACGGTGCTTAAAGGGTGCTTGTAGAAAATTGTTTTGTGACGAAATAACGCCGGTTGTATCCGTAAATAGTCGGCGGCGGCCATTCTCGTTCCAAGAATAGCGCTCCAGCGCGCCAAAAATGAGAATTCCTCATCGAGGATCGTGGTGAGCCGCTTGTGTGTACGCGTTACCTCTAACCTGCTGTGTTTTACGACGCGTAATAAGAAACGTTCGCGAGGAAATATTTCTTTCGTTCGATCGCGAAAGTTCGAGTCTCGTGTATATTTTTCTCTTTCCAATCTTACAACTCATAAAACGCCTCCGTATTTTCTTTCTCTGCTCGCAAAAAAAAAAACGTGTGTGAAACGATCGTTTTAACGTAAATTCGGTAAAAAGAATCATCACTTTTTTATGTCATTTTTTTACCAGTTAAAAAAAAAAGAAAAAAGAAGAAAGGTAAGAATGTCGGTGTTCGAGTACGAAATTCGAAGATCGCAATGGGGGTATAATGGACGCGCAGGAGGGCCACGGCGAGATCGTAAAACGATCCGCAGGCTCGATAGTAAGGTTAGTGCGCTCCTCTCGTTCACGTGAGACACGATATATGTATAGTTTTGCTCGGCTATACAATGTCTCGTGGGAAGGCTCTCTCGGTGTCTGCTGCTAGCCTATACGCTGCCTCTGTGTCTGCACTTGCGCACCTGCGCGCGTGTGAGCGTGTATGTGTTTGCACATAGCCGTAGGCCATTGTCCACAGTGGTCAAGAACTCTTGCCGTCCGAACGACGACAAAGAGTAGGGTAGAACCGGAGAAATATTGACACATCGGCTCTGTTTACACTGGATACTGTCGCCGAAGGAAAACCATTCCTCCCAGATTGCTCTCTGATTCACGAAACTTAACCTCTACATGTGTTACGGCTTTTACGTTTTCTGCAGAGTAACAATGTAGGATAGCGAACGTTCCGTTACAAAGTGGCAACTATCTGTCCGATTCATTCCACAGTTCGAGGATTGAATTCGATAAAATACGAAAATCCGTCAGATGTCGCTACTTATGCAGTTCTCGTTGTTCGACACGCATCGAGGATCGCGATTAATTCCTCGTGACGTTAGTTTGGCGCGACGAGGAACAGCGGTAGCATACGTTAATACGTTTACGACTGGTTCCAGGGCGCTTTCTTTTTTTCTCTCTGCACGAAAACGCCCCTCGTGTTCCACGATCGTCGAGGCTCGGCAGCACGCGTGGCGAAATGTCCATCTGCGCCTTTACCCCTCTTCCATTCCTTCTTTTCTTACCAGTACTCTCTCGCTCGCGTCTTGCCGAGCGAAAAAAAGCACTTTTTGCCGGGTCACTCGCACAGATATCTCTGCTCCTCCTGGGAGACGTGCAGCGCAGAAGATACACGCGTGCGCAAAAACGCGCTTACACACGTGCTGCCCCGGCGGCGTGTTGTTCGGTCGTTGGGCACGAGACGACCCCCGACGTGGGGAGTATTAACTAAGTTTGTTTGTCGCGCGTCGCGCGCTCTCTTGGAGAATTCGTCGGTTTTCTTGCATCTTCTGTCGTCGCTGACAGTTCGTGGAAACAAGTCAACACAGGGTATAGAATGTCGCGTCGGTGGCACAATCGCGAACTATCCGCGTGTTGAATTTTTCTAACCTAGTGGCGCTGGTGTTGAGTTCCGTGGATCAGTGCGTTAAGAAATATTCCCGTTATAGGTTATGTGATCGTTGGTATGCTTGCATAATTACGGATACAAACGGTTATTCGTTTATCGATATTTTTGTTCAATCGAATGCAATTGCTTTCAGGTTAACGCTTATGGGGTGTTCGAATTGAGGCTGAAATCATTCGTGAACGAGTATGGGAAAGACAGTCTGGGCAAGTGTTGTTCAGGCAGTGCTTCCAAGACTGGCGAGTGCTCAGGCGTTTGTAAGACCAAGTTCAGGGTCTGCTTGAAAGAATATCAAGTGAAGATCGACACGACGACGGAGTGCACGTACGGCGACGTCGTCACACCCGTCCTCGGCGAGAACATCGTTAATTTCAGCCCGAACGTCGCCATGCCAAGCTTCACCAATCCCATCAGATTTCCATTCAACTTCAGGTGGCCGGTAAGTGTTTCTACACGCCTTGTGCGTTAATCTCTTAAAATAATAATCGTAATCTCCGGTTTATGAATCGGATGGCTTAGTCGAGCACGATATTTCGATTAACTTCCGCGTGAAATTTCTTACGTCGGCGAGCGATTAGAGGTTATGTGTCCCAGAACACATAAAACGCATTTAGCAATTGCGCGTATGAAACAACGCTCGACGATTTACGAGCATCCGTGTTAAAAATATGGTCGACGCCAGACAGAACTATGCGATCGAGCAGATAAATGAAACATCGTCAGTGGTCTCTGCTTCCGCTTCTTCGCATTTTTGCAACCGTGTGACATTAACATATCGCGTGCGGCGCGCGCGGCGCGAAAAATGGTCGGTAACGTAGGCGGAACTGAAAACTGCAGCGCGTAACAAATGGCGGAAAAAAATCGATTCATTATTAATGCCATCGGCCGCGATCGTGTTTTTCTCACGTTCGTTCGCGAAACGTCTATTAAATAAACGTTCGCCATTCGCGGAGACTTCGTTTCTAGCAATAATCTTCCCCGACGATCGTGATTTTTTCTTTTCCTTTTTTTCCGCTAGTCAGCGTCACGCCAGCTAAGAGAGAAAGATTATGGAGCGTTTTAACGTTGGCAGCAAGCGCGTGTTGTGGCGTCTTTCGGGTACAGTTAGCCGATTCTCTGTAGTACATAGCTTCCACGATCTCTGTCGAGGAGAAACGACACCGGTCGGCGAACGCGGCTCGCAACTTTGATCCTTGTCTCGAATAATGAGCGCGCGCGGAAAATTAAGACCTCTTCGTTGACTTAACCATGAGGGAGACATGCGCGAGCTCACCGGGGAGTAAAAATCGCCCGTTGTATCAGACCGATCTTTGCTTCCTATCTTTTCACATTCTCGGTGAATTAGTCCTGGGCGCGAGCTAAATTGTAGCCAGGTCAGCTGATGCTTTCGTACTTTACGACGTGGCTCGAGAGTACCGCAATTGGAGGTTAGAAGAGGTTATGATCATACATACGGTTATGATCACGCGTAATGATCGGTAATAAAAAGCAATGCTGGTTTTGGATTTTCGCGTTTGCCAATTTTATATCACCCTGTAGAACCGAGGAAGAGTATCCCTTTGCAATACGTTGTACAGTTGGCCGAAACTATTAACCTTTTTTATCTCGACTCGTTCCGTCGGTGCTATATCGACGTATACAGCCATTCGAAATGGTCGTAAAGGTTTCTTCGGTGTCACGTGGTACTTCCTCCCATTTCCGCTAGGGCCGATAAAGGAAAATTGAGAAGCAAATTGGCTGATTAGGGGTGGCTGCGACTTCCTCGTTTTTAACAGCGAACTGTTTTACCCATTGTCGAACAGCAGCGGGAATTGCGTAAAAATCTCATGAAGATACGTGGCACCTGCCCGCACGCGTAACCGGTCGTCCGAAGTAATTAATCTCGTGGGGAAAAAAAAGAAAGGAGGGGGGAAGGAGCGTAATTCGCGACAAGGCAAAAATACAGCCCCCCTCGTCCTCTTGCTTCCTACTTTCTCGCGATCACGACGAAAGAAAGGCAGGTCGATCGCATTAAAAGCGAACGTTTCGTGGCACGGTGTGCGCGTGCACGCACAGCCGCGCGCCACGGTGCGACGAGGATGACCAAACGAATGGCAGATGGTGCGAGGACCAGCAGAGTAAGAGAGACCGACCATGGCACTTGTCTCTCCCTCCTGCTGTTGCTGCTATTACTTGCTTGTTTGTTGCTTCGATAATTCCTGCCATTGGCGGGAACGGTGGATTTTTCAACGCGACGGAACGGTCATAGACTAGTCTTTACATAGTTGGGAAAAATCGACGAAGAAATATTAACCTGCATAATTAATATTTCCTATACGTATATGTATATACGGTTTGTCGTAGTAATGAAATTCTCTTAAAGATATACAGAGATTAGGTATGCTTATTAATTAGGATATCTTGATTAGGCTGCGGAGTAGTACCGTAAATGAGCGAGAATGCCATCAAGTTCAAACACCTTCGTTACATAAAGCGACACATCCACGAGGTGGCGCATCAGTCCGCTCGTTAACGCGTGCCATCATCGTGCACCGTGTCTACGCCAATGTTTGCTCACCATCCCTGGTGTACGTCAGTTCTCTCGTTGCTGTTCGCGTACTTCTGCCTATGAGACGCACTGCAGGGCCACTGGCAGATGGCTAGGCCTTTTGTGCTTCTACACTTCCCTCGTAATCTCTCTCTCGTCCTCTCTCTCTCTCTCCCCGTGTTCGCCGTCCTCGTCGACTCCGGAGCTCTCTCGCGGGCAGAGTTAAATTTACTAACCCATATGGCGCCCCTCGCGCCACCTCTGCGCCAGTTCTCGGTCTCACTTCAAAAATCTGCTGTGTACCCGTTCCTTTCCCTCGCTTTTCGTCGCGTTTCCGACCGTTCTCTATCATTTTGCGCTCTTTTCCACCACCCGATGGCTATTTATTTATCTTCCTGCCGGTATTCTCCCGTCGAAATTTTTCTACCGTGTCGTCTAACCTGCTGCCCTCTGTCTCGCCCCCCACTCCACCCACTCGACAGCGGTATCGGCCGATATTGCGGGCTATATCGGTCGGCAAAAGTCTGTGCCGGTTCCAACGCAACTCTTCTCGACGACGACGGGAGAAAAAAAAGGTGGCGTTCTCGGAAGAGAGGCTGGTCGGAATCCTGCGTGTGGAAGCAACCTTTGAATCGGCACGGTAGTCTACGTAAGCGGCGGGCGACGCCGGGAAAAGGAATAGGCGGCGTCGTAACGTGTAATCGCTATTTGGAGTGTCGGATTTATTTTCGTTGCGCCGGTGCGTGAGAATGGGTTTCCGTCCGGCAAAAAAGCGACCCTCGCCTAACTCGCTGCTATAATCTCGCCACTACTCTCCTATGGGCCTCGATATCGAACCCCCGACGATCATCCACGCGAAGAAGTACGACTGGCATGAAGATTAAAATCCCCATCGCGTCTCCAACGAGCGAGAAATCCTCCGAAGCCTGGGCACGGATCGACGTGCCGGAAACGCGCTAATTAGAGGTGCTACCGGGAGTCGCGGTTCGTAGACGCAAAAGCAACAATGTATCATTAATAACAGTTAGCCGAGTAACGCGGGTAGACTTCTTTTATTCGGCTACGAAGACACGAGATGACGGAATAAATAGGCATCCTCGCGATTTTCCACGCCAGATTCATTCGTGAATTCCTTTCTTAATTACCCTCTGTCGGCCTGATCGCGAGATAAAAAAAGTCCCGTAGCGGGGGGGCCCCGGTCGGGTTACCGAAAGTTGGACGGGAAATAACCGAGAAGAGGTGGCGCAAGCGTGTTTGTCTGGGGTACGCGTGTCTGCCGTTAATTAAGAGGCTGGAAAAGACAGAGGAGCCGAGCTTGATACACGTAATCGTAACCTTCGTCTGGTTGCATCAAGATCGAGAGTCGCTCTTCCTCTCTTTCACTCCGCCTTCTCCGGGTTAATTGCTTTACGTTACACCGCGTTTCAGAGACTTATTAAAACAGCACGACTCGCGACAGTGCTGCCACTGTGCGGGATCGTCGAGGAATTCTCCTGGTTCTGTTTTCCTCGCGCCTCTAGATATTTTATTCTTCGTATTTTCATTCTGAAACGCGACGCCATGGTATTTCGTCTAAATCACACGCGTGTGCGTCGAGAAGAACGTTACGAGGAAGTACGTGCACGAATACGTAATACGTAGATGGGAAAACTAGGCGTTAGCTGCGACCTAGCGACAAGGTCGCCATCTAGCTTCGCCTCTGCTTTAGTTTCTGGATTCCGTCGGATCGCGAATTCTTATCGATAATTCCACGGGTAATGTAATCCTCATTGTCGCGCGGACGGGGGTTGGGACAAAGATGATCGGGGTGGTTGAAAGAATGATTAAAAAAATTCCTTTCTTTCCCTTATCCTTCCTGTGTGTCCGCGGTCCACAAAGCAAGCGGGGCCGCGTATCGTACATACTCGAGGATCGTGGGTACCGACCGGAGGACGTCGAGCACAGAGAGAAAGAGAGAAGGACGAATGAAAGGCTCGCGCCGCGCGACCGACAGAGACGGCCAAGGATAGAGAGGATATAAAGGTGGCGCGCATACGTATATATATATATACACATATATGTACGTATGTATATGTGTACGTATATATAAATACGCGCGCGCGCGTGTGTGTATTTATATCTATATATATATATATATATATATATATATATATATATGTATACACACGTAAAGCAACCGCGCGGAAGGTGGGGAAACGACGAAGAGAAGGTGGGACCGAAAGAGACAGAGGATCGTGGTCCCACGGCCGAAAAGGCTGCGTGATTCGCGTCCCAGACGAAGGAACAAGCGGAGAAGGGCGTCGGATGAATGGCTGACTCGGGTGTACGCCGATGCGCGGCTTCCACGACGTGAAACGTTTAGCATAAATTACGTCTTAGAGACTGGGAGAGGACGACGTGGACTCGGACGCCGGCTGACCGGTACTCTACTCGAGCCCGCGATGCTCGGAATACCGCGAGTTTTTCTCTCTTTTTCGTCGAGATGCCGGAGAGAATCGGTGAAAGTTTCGTAATTGTAAATGCCAGTAATTCCTTCAGGCAAATGGAAACTGTCGCATTATTTAATCCTTCGTCGTCGGACTTAGATTGGATATATTTTGTTCCTTTAGTTTGTTTAGTTGGTCCAACTTCTTACTCAAATTGGTCACGCGTTTTAGGTTAGGATTCGCATTTTCCGCGTATTCTTTTTTACGATACGGTGCAACGAGGTTAGTCGCGAGTAGACGAGAGTAGAAGGAACTAACTATACACTGCGAGCTTATCGAGCTACATAGCAAGATTTGAGGCTGCAGTATCTTTAGAACCACCCGCGATTGACCTCTTTTCCACCACGTCGCATCCTTCTTTTCTCTATTCGCACGCTGCACACGCAATAAGATCGTTCCGTCTGGTCTCGAATCGATATATCGACGCGACACGTCGAATCGGGAGAGTCGAATGGCGGAAAACGCGTTGCAGGTGGCGCCTCGTGGCGGCCATTGTGTTCCGATCGTGGGAAAGTCGGCCGCTAATTAACCGTCAAAATCTAATTAGCAGAATAACTAATTAGAGCGTTACGCCGGCTAACGATTACAAACGCGCTCGAACTTATCTACAAATAGCTACTAAGAGGCGGAGGCACGGTTACTCGAAGCGTGTCGCGAATGACGAAGAAGAAGCTCTCTTTCGCTACTTACCGCGTCTTTTACTTCCTCCCCTCCTGCCTCTTCGTCTTTCTTGTGGCATCAGTGACTTCTTTCAGAGGCACGCTGAAAGAGCTGAACGGGAGAAGCGAGGAAGAGAGCCCCGGTAATAATGGTAAAATGGCTTTCTGTCCGGGGGCCATCTTTTTTTGCCGGTCCGTGCGCGCCACTAATGCCGGGAAGAAAGAGAGAGTGCGTATATGGGCCGCGAGCGTTCCTAACCTCACTCCGGCCGCGACTCGAACAGAGATACATAAACGGCGGTGTATCTGTGCCCCACCCTGGAGGCGCGACACGTGGTCAATCGAGCAGGTACGCCATCAGCTGATAGACCTGCTGTCAAAGCTTATTAACATGTCCCGTGGAACGTGCGAACCGTTCACGCGTGGAATTGTTCTGTTTTGGCCTACTGTTGAACCGCTTTGTTTTTCCTCTGCAAATTATTCCGATTTTTCTTTCACCCTTTTTTCCCCCTCTTCTACGCTTCTTACTCGTCTTACGCGTCGCGATCGCACGAGTAGTTAGATTTTCGACGTTACTGTATTTTCCCTGCTCCTTTTTTCCGTTCGGTTTTTACGACGTTTGTTCTCGCGATCTTTTCTCTCCTCCTCTCTGCATCTCGTTTCAGGGTGATCTATACGATGAAAAAAGAAACCGTGTTTATAGATCGGGCGTTTTTGCCACCGCACTCGTGTTTTTTCTCCTTTTTATCGGCTTTTTCGTCACCAGTGTTGGTCGCGCTCGGACATTTGTTTCTCTACTGCTGTACGAGGATAGATCGTATCTCGGCCTCTCAGTTCTAGCACGTTTCACTTTTTGCGCTTCTGGACGGTACCCCCCACCTTGGTGCACACGCTCTGTCTCCCTCTCTCTCTCTCTCTCTCTCTGTTAGTCTCACGATGGTTTCGTTGCATCCGCGAGCCGTGCGAAGTAATTCTGACGCGACACCGACGGGGTATCGGGTTTATGTTTGTGTTTCGGTGGAATAAATCGGCGATGCGGTTCCATTGACCAGTCCCGTCGATCGTAGGGAATTCCGTTGAATAATTGAATAGATTGCGCGGGAAATAGAAACTCGGGGAACGGGTAATATCGCGGCGGCGGCTCAGTGAAATATCCATTAATAGAAGAACGCTCGCGCGAGTTAAAGAGGGACTGTGAAAGCGTGACTTTTGTTCGCATTACTCGAAACGAGGAAAGGAACGAATAAAATTATTCGGTTGGTGTAATAATCCGGTGTAACGAGTCGCGATTAAACGCACGCTCGTCTAGCCACCTCGACATAGTTCGTGACGGAGGAACGATGGCGATGCGTTTCCATTCGTCGATAAAAAAGGGCTCGCGGAAATTGTTTCGCGCATTTGTCGCTCGGCCGGCGGTCACGCTGCTTGGCGCGTTTGAAAAAAGTTCGCGGCACGTCCCACTGGGTGTGTCAATGTACTTTTCATAGGTCGTGAGCCGGGGAGGTAGCCTAAAGGCGAAGAGTCGACACGGTGTGTCGTCGCTCGTTATCCTCGGTTTCCTCTTCCTCCTTTCGACGAAGAATGGAGGCCACGAAAATTTCTCCATGCGGAAATGCCACGCTTCTCGAGCGCGAGACCACACGCTCGTCTACGCGCGCGAGACATTAAAGCGTGAATGGTTAAAAATAGAACCGCTAGGACGACCGGCTTTCCGCGATGGTCCGTTGGATGTAGTTATTTTTTTTTTTTTTTTTTCAGCACTCGTCCCTTTTTATAACCTCTCTTACCTAATCGATGCTCGGACCAATTAACCTTTTAATAGTAGAGCTCGTGCGGACACGTCATTCGAAAATGGCGCCTTTTTTTCTCCACGCGAATCAATCCGCGATCGAAAAATATGTCGGTTATTGGGTGAAATTAGCCTGAGAATTTGTACCGTAAAAAATTCACCTCGCTTTTCCGGTATTTTGCATGTTATTATCGAGTCTAAAGACCCTCGGCGATTATCGGGGGGAAAAAATAAAGTCGCGTCGACTTGGCTCGACCGGTTGCAAAGATCTCGCGCATATACTCCCAGGGGCAGCCGTGCATTTTCCCAGGAGACGGCGAAAAGTCGTAGACAACTTCCGGCTCCTTTTTCCACGATGAATCATGCTGCTGGTACAGCCTCAGCCTCGATACCGAATCGCCGGTCGCATCTATGTGCAACCGTATACACGTCGGCTACCTGTTTCTTCTTCTTTCTCATTCGCCGCGACCGTTTTCCGCGATGATTAATACGTGCATATACATACGGCGCGACTAGATTGCAGCGCATGCGCACACTACGTGGCGAAACTGCGCGCGACTACGAAAGAAGGACGGATGACCGAACGAGAGGCGCGCTAGACGAGGTTATGTTCTCCATCGGAACGGAGAAATAGAGAAAGAAGCAGGGCCCGGGCACAAGGAGTAAAAGAAGTGGCTAGATGTAGTCTCGATAGAGCGAAACGAGGAAAGACGGTTTTTTCGAGCGAATCGAACGGAGAAAGACGGATGGCGGAATAGAAAGAAAGGAGTGGACGCGACGGTAAGCGGTCGGAGCGAGAAAGAAGGAGACGAAAGAGGAGCACGAGGCCGAGAAAGAGCGATGAGCGAGCTGGAGGGCCGCGTGGTGCGGAGAGAGAGGCGAGAGAAGGTGGAGGTATGCTGCGCAGCCGTGGGAACCGACTGCCGCGAGTGAGCGAGCCTCTCTCTTTCTTTCTCCCTCTTTAGCCGGTTTCTTTGCGATCTCGCTCCTTCTCGATCGCCTCGTCCATTCTATCCTCATTTCTCTGTCTGTCGAACACGGAACGGGCAGAGGCTGTTTCTCTTCCTTTTCATCATTCAGGTTCCTCTTGCGTGTATATATACGCCACGGCGTGTCTCTTTTGCAGTACCTCTTTTCCTCCCTTTTCCTTTTCTCACTCTCGACGTTACCTTACGGTGCGCTTTTTTTCCGTTCATCTTTTTTCCTTCCTTTCCCTTCCTCGTTTCTCCTTCGGACAGGGTACATATACGTGCATATACGTGCATGTAGATGTACGATGCGAGATATATGCGAAGTACACCGATCCTCTCTCTTTCTATTCGTCTTCCTTCTCTTTCCTTTTCATTCAGCCCGTCGGTCTATCTTCCTCTCTATCGCTCCGCCGTCGTCCCTCCTCTGCTCATCTTTATATCGTTCTCCTCTCGTTTCGTCGTGGCAGAACTGCTAACCGGCCACCGAACACACCCAACACATTGTTCTTAGGATGCCTACGCGGGGCTTTTTCAGCTTTTTGTCGGCTTAATTCCGATCCCCGTAATAAATTAGCGGCCGATCACGGTGGCATTTGTCTCCTCGACAATTTATTTCCTTCTCCCCTCCGGCCGTGGTCCCCTTCCGTTCTCCGCCTCCGCGGTTCGTTCCATCGTGTTCCCTTCTTTCTGGCCTCCGTGCGCCTCGCTTTCGTCCTTGCCGCGAGAGAAAAGGGCAGAGTCTGGCCGGCTCTTCCAGCTTTCCTTCTCCTCTCTCCCGCATCCCACCCCCTGTTCCCCCACTTTTTCCCCCCTGTTTTATCCCCGTCCTTTTTTTTCCCGCCCCTTTTAATCGTTCTATCTCCGTCTCACCGTGGACGAATGGCCCTCTCGAAGGTTCAAGCGAGGACCCAAGGTACCGCGGAATTCACGCTGGAACTTTCTAGCGTGTACGCGCACGGTGACATACCTGCGGCCCTCTCTGCCTTTTCGTTCTTTTCCCGGTGACAAATTGCGCTGCGATTCCACCGTATATATCGAGCACAGGGATCGCCGCGACTTTTTTCGCCCTCTAGCGAATATCCCGGATAACTTTGCCTACGACTCTCCTCGGACGTCCGAATACAAAGTGACGCGGGAACACGTAGAAATTCCAAGTATCGGGCCCTCTTGCGGAAAATTTCCGAAGTTAGCATACCCGTCGGTCCTCCCTCTATCCTTACCCCGTAATTCACGCCGGAATTCTCGCGGCGCTGCATCGAAGGTTTGAAAGGAAAATGGCGGAACTCAGTTACGGCGAATTCATATTTAATTATCCAATCTGCATCTATCGCGGCAGCGGGGCGCGATCCATTAGCAATGGCGGTCCCTCGACAGAGGGCTATCGCGTTTGCAATTACGATCAACAGGGTGTAGACCGGTAGAAACGAGTCGTTAGTCAGGTGGCATGGCGAATCACGGAAAAACCAGGTTAAATCGGGCCGTTTAACCCGAGGGGAAAAAGGGTGGGCCAGACAGAGAGAGGGACACGCGAAACGGATTTCTCACGTGAGCGGGCGCTCGCTCGCCCGGTTGCTTGCTCACTCGCGCCAGGTCATCGGGGATCTCTGAATAATGAAATTGTTCCCAGTGCTCGCGGCACGTCCGCGTTGCCGGCTCGTTTACGCGAACAGGAACGGCAACGATGATGACAGAGAGGCCGGATATAAACATTTATTATTCACGGTGCGGCAACGACTAACGAGGTCGTGTGTAATACCAGCCGCTCCTCACCTCTCTCTCTCTCTCTCTCTCTCTCTTTTTCTCTCTGGCGGGCTCTCTCTCTCTTTTCTCTGTCTCCTGGACTGACTCTTCGTGTGTCAGGTACAGGCGGCGATACCGAGCGTGTGCGCGTGTGTACATACGCGTGCGTGTGACGTTAATAATTAAACGTCGCATTATCACTGCATGCACACGTACCGGGCACCGCGTGTACGGCACGTACTTATTACACAATAATGTGTCGCTCGTCCACCGGCGTGCACACGATGCGTGCGTCGCGGCGGCGTGGGCCGCACGCTCGTCCATAGGGAGTATCGTTGCTGGATTTATGGTCGTGCGAGCGATTCGACGCCCACACTGTTCCTTTCGCGCATGGATTTCCACGTAGACGCGCGAAATTGCTCGATCTTACCTTCGTTTACCTCTTCCCTCTGCGTATGTGATAAATTACGCCAAGGGGTAATGTTGATACGGGGTTGATATCCCGAAACCCCCAGGCGAAACCCTGAAGCGTGTCACATCGCTCCCCTGTGCCAATGATCGTCGTTATAATTTATAATGGAAATTGACGATCGTCCAGAATCGAGTTAAGGATGTTTACATAGCGATTATCGATATTTGATAATTAACTTTGACTTTCGCGAAAACTAACCTATGATCGTATATTTGCGGGCTCGCCGTAAGGGAAGACAAGGTCCGGTTGGTAATGCAGGAATTTCCCGTGCGCGCGGTATCTTATCGAAATCTCCGATCAACCGAATAATCAATTACGAGTACCTTCCCGTTAATTCGAATCAACGTAACGATCGCGGGAATTAATAGATCGCCGGTTGCGTGTCGGCAGAGACAAGCGTAATTTCTGTTACACAATACGCGGTCGCGTGTTGCGGCGCGTTCTGCATACGCGCAGACACGGGCGCGCATGCGCGTGTGTGTATCCATAATGGATAATGCAAACAGGGGTATATAACAGGTTTCCCCGGAACGACGACGGCGACGACGACGACGATGACGACAACAGCATTCCATTAAAACGGTCTCTCGCGACGTCGATCGATTATTTATTTTTCGCGTCCAATTAACCATCCCCCGGCAGTTCTTGGTCGAACGGAGCGGACGAGCACGTGCCGTCGGCGGGGAGACGCTCGGCGCATGATTTATATCCGGTGGTCGTTATAAAAAGTTAACCCTCCCTGTCCGACGCGGCAGCACCCTCTCGAAGCTTCTTTCTCCACGGTAATTTGAAAAGCCGTAGGGTAAAGAGGGACGCGGTGTGTAGGCTCGTTCACCGGGCGAAGGGTTGAGGTTATGCATACGTGGTCCCGCGCGTAACACGCTCTGTCGCGCCTCTATCTGTCCGCAACACGTGACCCCGGGTTCTGCCAGCTTTTAGGCACGCTTCGTCGAGACATGCAGCGCCCCTCTAATGCGCGGCAGGTGCGCGCGTGACGCGACCGGCAGAGCCCGCCACTGGAACGTTTAATTTATTGTTAATTGCGTGACGCGATGGCACGCGCAGCTGCCATGGTTTTTCGCGCCGAAACCGGGACACTAGCCTTCCGTGTATTTTCGCAGTTTCTTCTCCCGTGGATATTCGCAAATAGAATCGACTCTCGAGGCATCAAAGCGAACGCGTATATAGGTTATCGAATGTTCGGTAGCTTCGAGTGAGCGATTCGAGTGTATATATACGAGAGGAAGAGTCGATGGAGGTTAAGATTAGTAATAGGATTAAGCTGCGGCGTCTCATCCAAGTTCACCAACCTCATCTCTCTGTTCCCAGGGCACATTCTCGCTGATAGTGGAGGCTTATCACGACGCAGACAACACGACACAACACTCAGCCGGTAAGTAACCTTTTTCTCTCATCTCTGTCTGTCTTACGGACCTCTCTCTCGCGCGCACGCGCTTATCGGGCCATCCTAAAGGCTGCACACGCGTATCTGGTCTCTGTAGCGTTATAGCCCCCGCGTGTGGCGTGTATCGGCGGCACGAGTGCGCTCGCACGCGCTCCGAATAAAAAGACCAGGAGGATGATGGGAAGAGGAAGAAAAAGGGTGGAGATGAAAGAAGAGGAAAGAAGGAAGGAGGATGATATTTTAAAATTAGTCCTCTCTTGCTCTCTATGGCTCTAAATACGGGGAAGGTTTTAGAAGGTTGGGCATGTGCAGTCCAGCTGGGTCGTGGCCCTCGATGCCCATGCATCGGGTCCGAACCAGCCGAGAAGCCACTTCCGGTCTCTGTGCACGACACTCACCAGAGACGTAACCTCCTTGTACTTCTTCCTCTTTTGCCATAGCCTTTGAAACGTCTCTCTCTCTCTCTCTCTCTCTCTCTCTCTCTCTCTCTCTCTCTCTCTCTCTCTCTCCCCCTCTCTCTCTCTCCCCCTCTGCTACGGTTTCGATAGACTAAACCTCCGGACGGGACAGGTCTCTTCCTGTGCCGCCCCCGTTTCCGCGGACAAATATTGTTGCTTTTTTCTGGATGCTGCGGTTCCAGCTCTTGGTTAACCGGTTCTCTTCCTTTTTTCTCAGGCTTTTGGTCGAACGTCTCGCAGGCTTGACAGATCGGAAACAGTATGGCAGAGGGAACAGTTTCCTTCATTGGGAGCTCGTCATGATACTCGCCATTATATACGAGTCGTTAAAAATTAAGATAATATACAACCGAAGTAAATCACGCAATTATTCTTCCATCTTGGAATTCATGAGAACCACCCTTAAGAACGAAGTAGACCATCGAGACAGGCAACTCTATTCATAGTTCGTGGTACAGATATTTGGTTCAGGTTGACAATTCGATAATTCCTCAGGGACACGAGGGATAGATAATTCACAACCAAAAATAAATTACGCAATTATTCTTCCATCTTGGAATTCATGAGAACCACCCTTAAGAACAAAGTAGACCATCGAGACAGGCAACTCTATTCATAGTTCGTGGTACAGATATTTGGTTCAGGTTGACAATTCGATAATTCCTCAGGGACACGAGGGATAGATAATTCACAACCAAAAATAAATTACGCAATTATTCTTCCATCTTGGAATTCATGAGAACCACCCTTAAGAACAAAGTAGACCATCGAGACAGGCAACTCTATTCATAGCTCGTGGTACAGATATTTGGTTCAGGTTGACATTTCGATAATTCCTCCGGGACACGAAGGATTCGTTGGTCCAATTTCGTCTTTATTTCTCACGTCTCATCCACTCGGCGCAAATCGCAACCACGGTTGCCAACATTCTGCCGATAGTCCCAGCTGCTCCACGGACTTTCCCCTCCACGGCTGCCCGTTCTCGACCCGTTTTCAGTCATGTTTCCTTGCTCATTACCGCGACGCGTCCACGTGCACAAAGTGGTCGGCGCTCTTCGTTGTGTCACAGCGTACGGAGAACAGGCAAAACGAGGGGAAGAGAAGCGGCCGGAGGCGCTAGTGTTTCCTTCCTGTGTAACCGTAGCACCTAGCTTCCAGCAGCGCGCCACGGTAACCCGAAACCCTCTGTGCACGAGGATAGGGATGCATCCTATGTGTATACCCGGGCCTCTCGTCTATCGAACTCTATGCCAGCCGATATTTCACCTAACCACCACGCGAATTCCCCATAACCTCTCTGACGCTTGGCCAAATTAAATCCCAATCTCACGAATTAACTCTCGAAGACGAGTGTGTATCCAAACTTTTATCACTATCACTTCTATTCTCTGCACTTTTTGATACCTTGCCAAATTACATCCTGGGAAATCGAGTCTTCCCAAATTTTCAATTTATTCCCACGTGCGTTTGGTACTTTTCCATCTCCTAGTACATTTCCAAGAAATTTGTAACCATGCACTCGAGGATCTTCCGTCCACCGGTTAGCAGAAGCTCCAAAATTGATACCAAAATACCGCGACTTGTGCGTTCACGATTCCTCTTAGAAGAGGAATCTTGGAATGCAAAGGAAGCTTAGGGATACCTCGATAGTTGTATAAACCATACATAGTATAACTGTCGAGCTTGACGAAGTACCCCAAGTGCGACTCGCCTGTTAGCAATTACCGGAACGGTTCCTCGACCGGGTGATACCCCAATTTCCCTTAATTTCCGCCGATCATCGTCGCGGACACGATGGAGCGCGATAATCGTCGCAGAGGTTCGGGACACGGCATTCTCTCGTTAAAGCGGGCTACGGGAAAACGCGCATGCAAATAGCCGGGGGACGGAGCTGTTTATTGCTTCCGCATCCGGGGAAAGCTCAGCCAGATCGGCGAGATAAAGGCGAATTAAGCGGTCGAACGTGAGCCCCGAAATAACGAAATTCAATTACCGTTCTGGCGTGATCCTCTCTGGATGTGGGAGCGTGTAGGTAACGCGAATGGTGGCTCCGTAACACGCACGCACACGCGGGTGTGCCCGCGTACGTGCGCACACACGAGAGGCCACGCATGAGAGCGCTGCACGGCCACGTATAGCTTCCGGTCTCCGGTTCATTCTAATTGCCAGGCAGACACACAGGACCTCGGGAAAGAAATTAAGCGGTCTCGCTCTTCTTACTCCGCTCGATGCCTCGGTCTCGAGAGTGAAGCAGAGGAAGACCTCGACGGATCTGCGCTACCTGCTCAATCGCACAGAAATCGTTTCCATATTATGCTGTTATTGCCTGCTACGTTATTCTGATTAATATCCTTCTGCTCTAACAGTACCCACGCAGTTTCTCCTCTCTTCCTTCGTTTATGCACGTCGGAAAGACACCATTGTAACGTATTAAGCCTCTGAACCCCTTTGTCGAGCGTGACTCGACTTCTGTTTCGTTCACCGTTACACGTAGATTCCATGAATATCGTCGTCTCCGCGAATTCCAACGTCCTCTGTATCGTTAGAGTAATTAATCACAGGTTAGTCGATGTGTTAATGGTAATTGGGAAAATTCGGAGTCTAAAGGTCTAATTCGCAGACCTCTGATAGTCCTCTTGTTAGCCCTATTGTTAGCTCTTTATGGGTATCGAGTATCGAGAAATGGAGTTTCTTCGTGGAATGTACACCTGTGCGAAAAATGATCGAGTCTTATGGGCGTTACAGAGATTTAGGAGTATGTTATTTGCGTATTTACAGATGTCTAGATGCAGTGGAAAGTCGGATGAAAAGGTTGTCGACTCGCTACCAAGTTCCCGTTCTTGCGTCTCTTGCTAAAAATCTCGGATTACTGCTTTGGAAAGTCGGAGTAAGCGTTAGTTAGCCAGTATTAGCGGTCGGATTTTGACTTTCGCCGGCGAACACTGGTTGTTAGGTCCCCCGGCAGCTTTTTAATTAAATTTCTTCCGGTTCTCCGCGGAGCTTCCTAGTCCCACGAGCCACAGCTGCGCGACTTCAGAAAAAGCCTCTGATCCCCGTCGAAGCGGCTAATTACGAAGGGAATCGAGCTTGGCTTCCTTTGTTTCAAGCTCGCCCGTGAACGGAATTCCTACCGTTATCCCACAGATGTACCTGCCCGGCGCATCCGCGGCTGAACGGAGACAGGACGAGTGGCCGAAGAAAGAGAGAAAGGCCTGTACCATTAATATGGTACACGCGCGTTTTGTCCGGCCGTTTGTGTGTTTGGACATACTGCGACCCTTTATCGCCGAAACACACCGCTCACATTGTGCCCGCGATTCTGTGTGCGCCGGTCGTGTATCGCGCCGCACACAACATAATGCCCCCAACGCACTGGTGAAACGAGCCCTTTATTGCTGTTCGCGCTGCTCGGATGCTGCTTCCTTTCTCAGGCCCACACCGTAATACCTTCTCTCTCCACCCCGCCTCTCTGCCGACAGCCTCTCTTTTTCCCTCTTCCTCTCTGCCACACGATGCGCTCGTTCGCCGCTGCCCCTCAGCCGAAGATACACCGTGGTTCGAGGACCGCACCTGCGCCACGAATTATCGCTGGAATTATTCCTGGTCCCGTTTCCAGCCATGGTGGGGACACGCGCTCCAGTCCACAGGGTCTTGTTTCTTCTTCACGGTAATAACAAGCATCCCCTTTCCCCCGGGTTGCTTCTTATCCTCGCGCGTTTCTACGTAGTGGCAAGATCGTGCAGCTTGGGACCGTTTGTTCGTCGAGATATCGGCCATTTGGTAAGGGTAACTAGTTTCTTCGGTTATCGAGTATCCTTTTTTCCAGGTGGAGGAGGAAATTCAAAAAGAATAGAGTCGAAAGTTATATGTCGCAGCGACAGAGTTAGGTTAGGTTTCAGATTAGCGGAGTTATCGGTTCAACAATTGAGCTATTCACAGACCAGTTAGTTATTCCAGCGGTTAATTGACTTAACTTCTCGTATTTGATATAAATTTCTCCTTTGTTTCGCGAAATTAATCGGTTCGGCTCATTCTCCCGTTACATAACCTCACTTCCATCGCAGGAATCGCAAAGACAGTTCTCAACCATTCTTAACCTCACTTTCACCCTTCCCGAACGAACAAAATTCCCTGGATTCGTTTGAATTTGATAGGTAATCGAATTATCTGATCGCTGCTAGCTTCAGACATGTAAAATAATCCTCTGCCTCTCATTTTGCGACATTCCCCTCACATAACCTCAAAACAAGCTTATCAAACGACAATCCGTAAGCATCTCTCATTCCTAACCTCACTTCCACCCTTCCCAAACACACTGCATGGATACCGATACCGATATCGATATCGAGTGACCATCTGCGCTTTTCCTCTCGCTGACTTGGCCGAAAGACAAGTGGAAGAGGAGTGCAGGCCTCGTTTGCGGTAACGCGGTTCGTTAAACGAAACGAGCCGCGGCTGGATTTACGATGGCATTGCGGTGTGCAGTGTGTACAAGCAGCGCGAACGGGAATCCGGCTCTAGCGAGCGGAGAGGAGGCTTACGTCATCGCCGATTGTCAACCGCTCTCCGCCGCTTTTCCCTTTTGCCGCGCCGCGCCGGGGACAGGGGACACGCCGTGTGCACGCGGCCGCGTGTGCACGCCGCGCGCGCGGTCCTCGCGGCGCACCTGCCATTCCACAGCCGAACGATAATGAGCGAGAGGAGTAATTGGTCCGCTGTCGCGCGCATGTCGTCGCCGTGATAACAGCGGAGCCTGGCCTCCGCCGTTCCCGGAACACGCGCTCCTTCGGGGAACCGACCATGGGGTTATTGAAAAATGAACCTGGTGGCTGATGGTGCGCTACTTGGCCGCCTGATAGCTCAAGGTGCGTGCTGCCTCCGCTGCTTTCTTTCGCAGTTTAACGACCGTCTTCTTTTCTCGGTAATTCGCTTCGTAGTCTCCCGCAAGTCGCAAATGAAAATTCCAATTCCTTCGGATCTTCTTTCGATAACTGACTCCTAGCTTCTGAGAATCTAGGATCTAAGAATCCAGGAAGAAAGGAACGCGATAGTATCACGGTACCTAGAAGATCGAATCGTGTCTAATTGACTGGTCTATTCTCGAGGAGTCTCGGGAGGTTGCCCGATAGGCTGTCTTGCCGAGTTTCATTCATGAATCTCATTCTTGGTCTGCCTCGTAGACACCGATGACTTAGAAGTTCGGGGTTGCGGTTCGACGTGGAAATCGAAACCATCGAGCCCTAGAGACTCTCGACATTGAGCTATATTCCTTAGGATTTCAGTTGTTCTCGGTTAATCCCGCAGGCTACTACCTGCAAGCATCAGCTTTCTCCGCGTCGTGTCGTAAAACCTCTAACGCGCGAAACCGCAAAGACATCCCGGTACAAATCGCCAGTCACCGCTATGAAGCTTCTCGTCTTACAATCCCACGATTCCAAGTGATCTTAATCGCGAAACCGAACGAACATCTCGAGATAATTCGCCTGTTCATCCTACGTCTCTGTGACGTTATTAGGTCCGCGGTGTGTCCCAGGGCATTAGGCCATTGTCGAGACTTTTGATCCAGGTTGGGGGAATTTTTTCCGCGATAGAGGAGCCACGGTGCGCGAGTAATGCATCTGGCTACCTGCCAGCTCGAGGCTATCCTTCGACGGCCGCTCGTTTCTGAATGAACAATAGAAAATGTCTGGCTACTCGCGGCGCTGCCGCCGCGTCGTTAATGAATACCTTGAATCGGCCTGGCCTCGAGTTCACCGGGCGTTTTACAGGTGCACACGCAGGCGTACACGCAGCCGTTCCACTGGAGGATCGACTGCCAACAGTTTCGACCGGAATAACGCGTCGATGTTGTGCAGGAAGTCGCGTTAAGACTGGTCATGGGAGAACCGATCTTCATCCTATTGGTCCCAATCGAAATTCGAATTCTAATTTTCCTCTTCAATTAGACCGATGGTTGCCAAATTTCGAGCAACCTAGCTCTCACGCTCACATACCTGTAATGAAATGTATTATACGTAATTAATATATGCAATATGACAAAACTTCGGTCGCAGAAAGATCGACTTTGTTAATGGTATAGATCCCAATCGAAATTGGAAATTTCTTATTTTCCTCTTCAATTATAGCATAACCCGATGGTTGCCAAATTTAGATTAACCTAGGTCTCATGCTCACAAACCTGTCAAAATTATCAACGATTAATCAATCAAATATATTATACGTAATATATGCCATATGGAGAAATTCACATCGCAAAACGAGGCTTCCATAGTGATATAGTCTGACTACCATTGACTATCGTTTTCCCTGAGAAGATAAAAATTCGGAATATTTCACTTTACCGGTAAAATATCGCGCACAGGTGAGAGAACAAAAATAAACGAATTTCGACTTCATCCCAGGCAAGATTAGTTCGAAAGGCTGGTGCTAGTTTTCAGTAACCGCAAGATCGAAAGCCTCTGATTGGCCAGGTAATTGCAACGTTACGAACGTGCACAAGGAGATTCTGGAAAGTCATCAAGGCAATCCCTCTTATGTACATTCGCGAATATCGAGCACTTTGGTAGCATCGTTATTAAGTGCTCATCTCGGTTATATGATCCGCGGTGCGTTTCGCTGATTCGCAGCCGACATTAGTTGCGACCATAAACGATCCGCGCATACACGAGCATGAATAATTCCGTTTTAATGGAACGATGTTTAATGCATGAGCAAAATCCACACGTACGCGTTAGAGACACAGGAAACAATAGGGAGTTTCTCGTTAACGAAGCCCAGGAAATCAGTTGCCCGATACGATTTTTCAACGTAAACAGACCGCTTAAGAACCGTTTCTTCTCCCTTCTACGCCCACCTACGGCCACCAATTAAATCACCGCGCGTCGAAAATGGAGGAAAAGGGAGCACCGGAGGGGCCCGAAAAAGCTGGAGAGAAAGCTGGAGAAAAAGTTGGAGCGAAAGCGAGAGAAAGAAGGATCGAGAGCCGTGCGAATCGATGCCGAAAACGAAGGACGACGAAACGGAGTGGATCGCGCGTACACACGTCCATCTGCGGCGGTGGCGTGCGAACATCGGCGTTTTCAGAACTCGTAACAGCATCACCTGGGAAGATAGGCTTGGTAAACTGCTTCTCCCTCGACTCCCGTTTCGCCGACAGCGAAACGTTACTTCCCTTCTGGGAAGAGAGGGCCCTGGGTATCCTGTTTAAGTATCGCCGGGCACGCCATCGGCGAATCCAGCGTTTCGTCCTTTTGTTTCTACCCTTTTTTTCTCCCTCTCACCCTTTTCCTCTTTCCACACCCGATTC